>NC_062545.1:265775572-265957929 GCF_016906955.1 Phacochoerus africanus | reverse complement strand
CTAAAAAAGAAAAAATTATGCAACCTAGAATACTCTATACAGCGAGAATATCATTTAAAATATAAGGGGAAATAAACGTTTTTTTCCAACAAACAAAAACTTAAAGAATACAGCAACACAAAACCCAGGTTAAAGGAAATTTTGAAAGGGCTTCTCTAAACAAAAAAGAAAGGAAGGAAAGGAAAGAAAAATGAAAAGAAAAAAAAAAAGAAGAAGAAGAACTAGGACTGAGGAAACTGCAATCAGAGAGCAGTCACTCAAATAAGCCAACATGCAGATTTAATCATGAACAGGCCTCAAACAAAATAAAATTAAAAAGAAAAAAAGAAAAAAGAGTCATCAAAACCATAAAATGTGGGCAAGGGGTGTTAGGAAATAAATAACCCTTTTTTTGTTTGTTGTATATTTCTCTTAGTTTTAATATGGTAATGAAGTGTTTGACTTACAGGACCATCAGGCTAAAATACACAATTATGGGAAGGGGTTAGCATACTTAAAAAACAGGGCAACCACAAGCCAAAACCAAATGTTGCATTTGCAAAAAATGAAAAAAAAAAAACACTCAAGCAGATAAAAACAGGAGACCATCCAACCAAAAAAAAAAAAAAAAAAGGGAAGAATGGAGAACCATAGAATCAACTGGAACATGAGTTTCAAAATGAAAATAAATAATCATCTATCACTTATCACCTTAAATGTCAATGGACTGAACGCCCCAATCAAAAGACACAGAGTGGCTGAGTGGATAAAAAGGCAAAAACCTTCAATAAGCTGCCTAAAAGAAACGCACCTTAGGACAAAGGATACATATAGATTGAAAGTGAAAGGGTGGGGAAAAATATTTCACACCAATAGACATGACAGAAAAGCGGGAGTCGCAACACTCATATCAGACAAAATAGACTTTAAAATAAAATACATGAAGAAAGACTAAGAAGGACACTACTTAATGATTAAGGGATCCATTCAAGGAGAGGATGTTACTATCGTCAACATATATGCCCCAAATACAGGAGCACCCAGATGCATACAACAAATATTAACAGACATAAAGGGAGATATTGATGAGAATACAATCATAATAGGAGACCTTAATACCCCCCTCACATCAATGGACAGATCCTCTAGACAGAAAACTAATAAAGCAACAGAGATCCTAAAGGAAACAATAGAAAAGTTAGACTTCATTGATATCTTCAGGACACTACATCCAAAAAAATCAGAATACATATTCTTCTCAAATTCTCATGGAACATTCTCAAGAATGAGCACATATTGGGACACAAAGCTAATCTCAATAAATTTAGGAGCATAGAAATTATCTCAAGTATCTTCTCTGACCACAATGCCATGAAAGTAGAAATCAACCATGGGAAAAAGAAGGAGAAGAAAACTACATGGAGACTGTACAACAGCTACTAAAAAACCAATGGGTCAATGAGGAAATCAAGAAGGAAATTAAAAACTACCTTGAAACAAATGATAATGAAGACACAACCGCTCAAAATCTATGGGATGCTGCAAAAGCAGTGCTCAGAGGGAAATTTATAGTGATACAGGCCTTTCTCAAAAAAGAAGAAAGATCCCAAATGGACAACTTAACCCTCCACCTAAATGAATTACAAAAAGAAGAACAAAAAAGGCCTAAAGTCAGCAGAAGGAAGGAAATTATAAAGATCAAAGAAGAAATCCATAAAATAGAGACTCAAAAAACAATAGAGAAAATTAATAAAACCAACAGCTGGTTCGTTTAAAAGGTCAACAAAATTGACAAACCCCTGGCCAGACTCACTAAAAAAGAGGAGAGAAAGAACCCAAATAACCAAAATTAGAAATGAAAAAGGAGAAATCACAACGGATACAGCAGAAATACAAAAAACCATAAGAGAATACTATGAACAACTATATGCCAACAAGTTTGACAATCTGCAAGAAATGGACAATTTCCTAGAATCTTACAGCCTGCCAAAACTGAATCAAGAAGAAAGAGACCAACTGAACAGACCCATCACTAGAAATGAAATGGAAGAGGTCATAAAATCACTCCCTACAAATAAAAGTCCAGGACCAGATGGCTTCACAGGTGAATTCTATCAAACATATAAAGAGGAATTGGTGCCCATCCTCCTTAAACTCTTTCAAAAGGTGGAAGAAGAAGAAATACTCCCAAAGACATTCTATGATGCCACCATCACCCTCATTCCAAAAACCAGGCGGAGATACCACCAAAAAAGAAAACTATCACCCAATATCATTGATGAATATAGATGCAAAAATTCTCAACAAAATCTTAGCCAACCGAATCCAACAACGTATCCAAAAAATTATACACCATGACCAGGTAGGGTTCATCCCAGGTTCACAGGGATGGTTCAACATACGCAAATCCATCAACGTCATACACCACATTAACAAAAAAGAAAAGTCAAAAATCATATGATCATCTCAATAGATGCAGACAATGCATTTGACAAAGTCCAACATCCATTCATGATAAAGATCCTCGCCAAAGTGGGTATAGAGGGAACATTCCTGAATATAATCAAAGCCATTTAGGATAAACCCACAGCAAATGTAATACTTAATGGGGAAAATCTGAAAGCCTTCTCACTCACATCTGGAACAAGATAGGGATGCCCACTCTCACCACTGCTCTTCAACATAGTTTTGGAAGTCCTAGCCACAGCAATTAGACAAACCAAAGAAATAAAAGGCATCCATATAGGAAGACAAGAGATCATACGGTCACTGAATGCAGATGACATGATACTAAACATAGAAAACCCTAAGGACTCAAATCAAAAACTAGTTGAACTGATAAATAAATTCAGCAAAGTAGCAGGCTATAAGATTAACATTCAGAAGTCAGTTGCATTTCTGTATACCAGCAATGAAATATTAGAGAAGGAATACAAAAATATGATGTTTTTTAAAGTTGCACCTCACAAAATCAAATACCTCTGAATACACCTGACCAAGGAGGGAAACGACCTATATGCCGAGAACTATAAAACTTTAATCAAAGAAATCAAAGAAGATTTAAAGAAATGGAAAGATATTCCATGTTCCTGGATTGGGAAAATCAATATTGTAAAAATGGCCGTACTACCCAAACCAGTCTACACATTCCATGCAGTCCCTATCAAATTACCCATGGCATTTGCCACAGTACTAGAACAAACAATCCAAACTTTTATATGGAACCACAAAAGACCCAGAATCGCCAAAGCAATCCTGAGAAACAAAAACAAAGCAGGAGGCATAACTCTCCCAGACTTCAAGAAATACTATGAAGCCACAGTCATCAAAACAGTGTGGTACTGGGATCAAAACAGACAGACAGACCAATGGAACAGAAGAGAGAATCCGGAAATCAACCCTGACACCTAGGGTCATCAGCTGATGAATAGGGAGGTTTCTGATCCTCTGGGTGAGAAGAGAGTCCCAATAAGATGAATTCAGATAGTCTTGTGAGGTTGGACATTCCCATGGACATGTATTTACTTATAGATAAACAATACTGTCAGTTGATGGTTCTTACATTATGGAGGACATGGATTTTTCCATCTTGTCCTTATACTGAGTAGGTATAGAGTTTCTATTGCAATATTTTCCCTCCTGAATATGGAAAAAAAATCAGAGCCAAAGTTGTGCTTTCACTTGTCCTTTTAAAATCTTTGAGATAGTGATGTAGAGAAAATGGATATGGGGCAGCATTGTTGGGAGAGAGAAAGCGAGAGAGGAAAAGAGGGGGAGAATGTCGTTGAGAGTTTTATTTCCTTTTCCTCTATCCTACTCCATGGCTGATGATCACAGGAACTACAGAGGCAGTCTGCAAAGCAAGTTTAGGTCTGCTTCAGATTAAGGATTATCACTGACTAACCCACATCTAGATAATCATAAGTAATCTAACTTGTGGTTGATGAGTAGTCATCTTTTAAAATAAAAGATACTTCTTTCCACATTATTTATAAAGGAAGCAAGAAAGCCATTTAAAGAGTATTGAGTTGAAAGTAGGCATTCCCCCTGTGACACAACAGGATCAGCAGGCCTCTATGGAGCACTGGGATGCAGGTTCAAGCCCTGGCCTGCACAGTGGATTAAGGATCCAGCATTGTTGAAGCTGTGACATAGGTCACAACTGTGGCTCAGATGTGATCTCTGGCCTGGAGGCTGAGAAAGAGGAAGTGAACTTGGGTGAGAAAATTCTCTCCCCAACCTCCCTATTCATCAGCTGATGACACAAATCCTGAGGTCAGAGGAGGGTGACTCACCAGCAATGGGTAAAGGAAGATTCACTTTTGGAGTATGGATCAAAAACCCCCAGCATTGGCATGAACATAAGTTAGGTCTCTTATTTAGTGTCCAGTGATGACCAATTCTCTGAGATCAGAGATTCACACCTTCTCATTAGGCATTCATTCTCAAAGCTGATTTCTTACCTGGGAAGAACATAATAGCCCTGCTTCATGTATTTAGTCCATTTTTTTCCCTTACATTATACTTTGTCCTCTTTCTTATCATGTACCTGGTCACCTTGATGGGAAACCTGCTCATTGTCTTGGCTATCCGCTCTGATCCTCAACTCCAAAATCCCATGTATTTCTTCCTAAGCGTCTTGTCCTTTGCTGATATTTGCTACACAACAGTTATAGTCCCCAAGATGTTGGTGAACTTCTTATCAGAGACAAAGACCATTTCCTACACTGAATGTCTGGCACAGATGTATTTCTTCCTGGCCTTTGGAAACATGGACAGTTATCTCCTGGCAGCTATGGCCATTGACCGCTATGTAGCCATTTGTAACCCTTTCCACTATGTCACTGTTATGAACCACAGACGCTGTGTGCTGCTATTGGCCGCCTTCACAGCTTTCTCCTACCTTCACTCCCTCCTGCATGTCCTCCTGGTCAGTCGGCTCACCTTCTGTGCATCAAATGTTATCCATCACTTCTTCTGTGATGTGAACCCCGTTCTGAAGCTGGCCTGCTCTTCTACATCTGTCAATAGAGTTGTTGCCATGACAGAAGGGCTGGCCTCTGTGATGGCCCCATTTGGCTGCATTGTCATCTCTTACCTGAGAATCCTCATTGCTGTCCTCAAAATCCCCTCAGCTGCTGGAAAACGCAAAGCCTTCTCCACCTGCAGCTCCCATCTCACTGTGGTGACTCTGTTTTATGGGA
The DNA here is from genome assembly GCF_016906955.1 of Phacochoerus africanus. NCBI lineage: Eukaryota > Metazoa > Chordata > Mammalia > Artiodactyla > Suidae > Phacochoerus > Phacochoerus africanus. Next base: position 265,952,746 of record NC_062545.1, on the reverse strand, counting down.
GTATTAGTTATGTCTATTTCCAGCCATTGTCCAGCTACTCTGTCAAGGACCGAATGGCAACAGTCATCTACACTGTGCTGACATCAATGCTGAACCCATTTATCTACAGTTTAAGAAATAAAGACATGAAACAGGGCTTGGAGAAACTGATAAGCAGAATTAAGTCTCAAATGGATAGTCTTTCTACTGCAAAAGCCAACAAAATTTGTGGACCCTGATTACAAAGTGTGGGGTGTGGTGATGTGTGCACACATGCACACTCCTACACACACACAGCCTCTGAGGAAAGTCTTCCATGGAGAAATATTCTTTTATCAACTGGAACCACACCCTGTCATCTTGCACCACTTGGTCTCTGACATGCTGCAGTTGGACAGTTCTACCCATGTCTTGGTTCATACGCTACAGTGATAGACCCACACCATAATACCTCTCCTTTCTAGAAAATCATATTCTATTTACTCTTTCCATATTTATTCAGAACCTCCCATATTTCCATCTATTTTTAACTTCAGCCAAATTTGGTCACTTAAATTTTGGTATAAATCTGTGTAGAAATCTATATGCATGCAAAGATACTTATGCATACATAAACATTTTTCTAGTTAAATTTCTAGAAGTTTTTGCAGGTGTGGGTATGCGTACTTGACCTCTCGATCAGACCAGGTGCATCCCAATTGTAGCATCTGTGTTCCCCAATCATGTGCTGATAGTAACATGGTCCCTTTTTAAAAATTCGTCCAATGTATGGATATCTTATGGCTATCCTAGGCTTTTGGGTTATTAGATTTATGACAAATAAATCACTTAATTGACTATTAATTAGCCAGCCCTATGCCTTTACATGTTTTGGTCTCTACTCTTCCTCACCTCCATGTGCTCAGAGTGAATTCATTACTTGACTCTTTCTGTGGCTCCTTGCCTGTGTGTTCTTCTCTCTTAGAGATGGCTGTTTTTCCAAATATTTGTTATCTGTTGATTTTATCTTCAGAATGAAGGAAGGTTTATTTATTCTGTTTAATCGGAAAAGCTTCCAGGTGTTGCTTTTGTGGCTCAGTGGTTAATGAACCTGACTAGGATCCATGAAGTTGAGGGTTTGACCCCTGGCCTCACTCAGTGGGTTAGGGATCCAGTGTTTCTGTGAGCTGTGGTATGGGTTGCAGATGTGGCTCAGATCCCACATTTCTGTTGTGGTGTAGTTGTAGCTGCAGCTCCCATTTGACCCCTAGCCTGGGAACTTCCATATGCTGTGGGTATGGCCCTAAAAAGCAAACCATCCAGCCAGCCAACCATCCATCCAGCCAGCCAGCAAACAAGCAAGAAAGAACAAACAATGGATATACTTGAATTTTTTTTAAAAAAATCAATGGATGTAAGTTAATAGGAATAAGTCTTTGGTTTGAAATGCCTGGTATGAAAGACACTATCAATTGAGGTAAAGAATGAATTATACAGAAAAACATTTAGAATCAGAGAGAGAAAGAAAAATGCCATAGTTTTCACTTATGTGTGGAATCTAAAAACCAAAACAAATGAACAATTATAACAAACAGAAAGAGACTCATAGAACAAACCAGTGGTTGACACAGGTGAGGAGACATTGTGGGAGGTGGGGGTGCAGATATGGGCAAAATAGGTGAAGAGGATTAAGAGGCACAAATTCCCAGTTATAAAAGTAAATAAATCACAGGGCTTTAATGTACAGCACAGGGAATATAGTCAGTAACACTGTAGTAACTTCATATGGTATGTAATCTATAAAATATCGAATCAGTATGTTGTAAACCTGAAACTAATATAAGGCAACTATACCTCAATAAAATATAAGATAGAACAGCAGTCAGATGAATTATTTTATTTTTATTTATTTATTTATTTATTTATTTATTTATTTATTTATTTATTTATTTTTGTCTTTTTACCATTTCTTGGGACGCTCTCGCAGCATATGGAGGTTCCCAGGCTAGGGGTCTAATCAGAGCTGAGCTGCCTGCCTACAAAAGAGCCACAGCAATGTGGGATTCAAGCCACATCTGCAACCCACACCACAGCTCATGGCAATGCCAGATCGCTAACCCACTAAGCAAGGCCAGGGATCGTACCCGCAACCTCATGGTTCCTAGTCAGATTCATTAACCACTGCGCCACGACGGTAACTTCCAGACGAATTATTTTATACCATATTGTTGTGAAAAATGACAGTTTGTGTGATTCTTCTGGTATTTGTATTTTAGTAGATGCAATATCCTAGTCAAACAAATTAGTCTTTCATGGTATTTTAGGCAAGGGCCTAATAGAGGACCTTGAAGTTTTAAATGATAGACTAGGAATCTTTAAATCACTTTGATTTTGCCTCAATCAGCCCTAACCTAGGGCAGGGCAGAGTGTGGGTGAGGATTTATTCCTCAATTTCATTCCTTTATTACATGTGTAGCATGTAAGTTTTAACTTTCATGCCAGTTCTCATCAATTGATGAGGACTTCTTGCATTGCTGCAGTGAGAAAACTTGTGCCTCCCTCTGGGATAAATGAAGAAGTGTGAATATAGATGGATTATGATGGCTTCTATGGATGTGGGTGCAAGAAGCACCAGTACATATAAAAAGTGAATTTTCAGTCACCATAGCCCTCAAAACCTGGGCAAGCAAAAATGGAACTTTGTACAATTTAATTTCAATAGTTTAATTGAAGTTATTATTATTTTAGCTTATTAGGGCCTCACCTGTAGCATATGGAAGTTCTCAGCCTAGGGGGTTGAATCGGAGCTGTAGCTGCTCACCTACGCCACACAGCAACTCAGGGTCTGAGCCATATCTGCAACCCACACTATAGCTCATGGCAATTCTGGATCCCTGACCCACTGATCAAGGCCAGGAAAGGAATCCACATCCTCCTGTATACTAGTCAGATTTGTTTCATCTGTGCAACAGGAACTAATGTTATTTTATTTTTGGAAATTGTATCGCAATTCTGCATTTTTTCAACCCAATCCAACAATTTCTCAGTGACCTTTGATTTGTAATTTAGCCCCATTCATTCATTTCCCACTTCTCATTGCTATCATTGCTCTTTCCAAGTTCGTTTTCTAAACACTCAGGGATTATGCAACTTCCTCCATACATATCCAATGAGAAAGCCGGTCTTTTATCAGACTGGTCTATCTTTTGGTCCCACACAAGAATCTGTGGCTGACATCTGACCTTGTTCCATTCATTTCACCATACATGACAGCTGGGGCTTGTTTTGAGAATGGAGGCTGGATCTCATTACTCTTTATACTGTGAGATGATGATCCAATGAAGATGCCATTCTTAGCCACCATGCAGTGGGTCTTGCCATGTCCCTTTGATGTGACTCTCTCTACTCCCTACCAACCTGGCTTTGGTTCTCTCATTCATTCTCTAATTTGAATGATCCACTCTAGACCCCTGCTATGGCCATCATCAAAAAGTCTACAAACAATAAATGCTAAAGGAGGTGTGGAGAAAAAGGAACCCTGCTATACTGTTGATGGGAATGTAAAGTGTTGCAACTACTATGGAGGACACTATGGAGGTTCCTCAAAAAACTGAATATAGAAATGCCATTATAGCACTGGGAACTGTATCTAGTGACATGTGATGCAGCATGATGGAGGATAATGTAGGAAAAAGAATGTACACATATATGTGTGACTGGGTCACATTACCTTGAAGTAGAAAATTGACAGAACACTGTAAATCAACTATAATGGAAAAAATAAAAGTCATTAAAAAAAGAACTACCATATGAACCAACAATTTCACTCTTAGGAACATATCCAGAAAAAAAAAACCCTCAAATTTGAAGAGATATTCACCCCAGTGTTCACTGCAGTATTATTTACAAGAGCCAAGACATGGAAGCAGTGCAAATGTCCATCAACAGAAGAATGGATAAGGAAAATGTGGTACATATCTACAGTGTACATATCTACATCCTACTCAGCCATAAAAATGAATGAAATAATGCCATTGGCAGCAACATGGAGGGACCTAGAGATTATCATCCTGAGTGATGTAAGTCAGAAAAGAAGACAAATATCATACGATATCATTTATGTGTGGAATCCAATAAAACATAACACAAAAGAACTTATTTAAAAAACAGAAACTGGGGAGTTCCCATTGTGGCTCAGTGGAAACAAATCTGACTTGCATCCATGAGGATGCAAGTTTGATCCCTGGCCCCTCTCAGTGGGTGAGGGAACTGGAACTGTGGTGAGCTGTTTTGTAGGCCACAGCCATGGCTCGAATCTGACATAGCTGTGGCTGTGGTCTAGGCTGGCAGCTACAGCTCTGATTTTACCCCTAGCCTGGAAAACTCCATATGTCATGGGTGTGGCCCTAAATAATTAAACAAACATACAAAAACTAACTCAGATATTTCAAAACCAATCTTATGATTATCATAAGTGAAACCACTAGGTGGAGGGAAGGAACTGGGAGAGAGGAAGTCACATATACACACTATTGGATAAAATAGATGATTAACCAGAACCTGCTGCATAGCACATGAAAGTCTAATCAATAGTTTGTGATCACCTATATAGGAAAAATAATGGATATGTGTATATGTATGACTCATTCACTTTGCCGCACACCAGAAACTAATACAACATGGTAAATCAACTATAATCCAATAAAATTTTTTTACAAAGAAAACCTTTGGATTACTTCAAGGAAAGTACTAAGGACAATATCGTGTAATCTGATTTATACAAACCAGCACTATTGATTTTTTTTTTTTTTTTGGCTCATTTTGGGCTGCACCTCCAGCATATGGAGGGTCCCAGGGTAGGGGTTGAATCAGAGCTGTAACTACCAGCCTATGCCACAGCCACAGCAAAGCCAGATCCAAGCCACATCTGTGAACTATGCCACAGTTCATAGAAATGCTGGATCCTTAACTTACTGAGAGAGGCCAGGGATTGAACCCATGTCTTCACGGATGCTAGTCAGTTTTGTTTATGCTGAGCCATGACCGGAAATCCTTTTTTTTTTAATTTTTAGAATGAATTGTGTCCCCTTCAAAATTCATAAGTTGAAATCCTATTCCCTAACATCTCAGAATGTGACATATTTGGAGAGACATTTGTTAAAGAGGTAATTAAGATAAAATGATGTCATTAGAGTGGGCATAGACACTATATGACTGGTGCCTTCATAAAAGGAATAGATTACAACCCAGACTTACACCAAAGGAAGACCACATAAAACACAGGGAAAAGATGCCAAGCCATGCAGAGAGGCCTCAGAAGAAACCAAACCTGTCAATACCTGGTCTTCATATTTTTAGCATCCAGAATTGTGAGAAAATAAATTCTGGTGGTTTAAGCCACTCAATATGGGATATTCTGTTACAACAGCCCTAGCGAACTAAGAAGACTTTTTTTCTCTTTTTTTTTTTTGGCCTTTTTTAGGGCCATACCTGTGGCATATGGAAGTTCAGGTTGGGGGTCAAATCAGAGTTGCAGCTGCCAGGCTACATCACAGGCACAGCAACGCCACATCCAATCCATGTCTGTTACCTACACCACAGCTCATGGCAACACCAGATCCTTAACCCATTGAGTGGGACCAAGGATCAAACCCAGTCCTCATTGATACTCATCAGGTTTTTTACTACTGAGCTACAACAGAAAGTCCCAAGACAGTAGTTTTGATAATTTTTGCTGGTGATAACCGAAAAATAAATGGTACTAGAGGTCTCAGCTTTTTAAGCCACAACAAAGGCTTTCCACATGTCTTCCATTCTGGCTAGAAAATTAGTTTTCCAAACATGAAGGTCTATGATTTCTGGGTTATCCAGGAGAATATAAAAATGGGAACTTTCCATAACCTCTAGCTTGTTTGAGAAATAAGACCTAGAACTCAACTAGTAAGAGATTGGGGTGTAAAAGTCAACACCAGAACAAAATGACAAGGGAACCCTGATTGAAAGGACATAAAGAATTCTGTAACCTAAAGGCATTTGAAGATTCAGCCCCATGAATTATGTGGGAAATAAGAGAGAGCCACATTCCTGTCAAGCTTGCACTTTGCCATTTTTCATAGGCAGCCTTTTTCCTTAGAAACCTCATGGAAGGAGGCAGATGGATCTTAGAGTGGGATGCAAATTTTCCTGAGTTCCCTGGCCATAATGGCCCCTCTTAATTTCCATCATCTGCTGAGCTAGCATACACTTTTTTACCATTTCTTTTTAATAAATTTCAAGATGCTAGCTGATGTACATGTGGTAGACTGTCATGGTCATGGAAGGGAATGAGCACAAATCATCCACCTCCAGTTCTGACTGATGGGAATTAATGACCTCATTTCAAAGATGAGGAACCTGCTCTTTCTCTTCCAGCCCCAGGCACTTCGGGATCAGCTGACCCTGGTGCATACATGGCGAAGTCCAAGAACCACACCACAGATAATCATTCTCGAAAGTGGTACAGAAACAACATCAAAAGACCCCAATAACAATGATATGAATCCCTTAAGGGGTTGGACACCAAGTTCCTGAGGAACATGCACTTTTCCAAGAATCACAAGGAGAAGGGCCTAAAGAAGATGCAGGCCAACAACACTAAGGCTGAGAGTGCATGTGCTGAAGCTCTCAAGGCTCTTGTAAAACACAAGGAGGTCAAGCCCAATATCCCATAGGGTGGCAGAAACAAGCTCAGTTGACTTGCCTACATTTCTTAACACAGGCTTGGGAAAAGTGGTCCTGCCCTCATGGCCAAGAGTCTTAGGCTCTTCCATCCAAAGTCCCAGGCCAAGGCTCAGACAAAGGCCAAGGCTGCAGCTGGAGGTACAGCTGCATGTCTAGCTCCAGCTCCCAAAGATGCCCAAGCCCCCACAAAGGCTCCACAATAGAGGTGTTTAACTACCACTGTGAGGACAGAAGCACTGGTGTGATCCTTCAGCTGCTGTCTATATGGGGCTGGTGTCCTTCTGTGCTGTTTGTAAAAATTAACCTGTGGGAGGATATGTCCAAAAAAAAAAAAGATGAGGAAACAAGTCCAAAGAAGTGAAGTGACTTGTACAAAGTCATGAGCAGGGAAGTGGTAAACAGAACTCAAACTCAGAGTTGATCAACGGGAAATCCCAACTGCAAAGCCAAACACTAGGGGGAGAAGTGGGCACTGTCTGAGGCCACACCTTAACCTGCATGTGGATATCACTAAGGACCACCATACCCTTCCCCAGAGCCTTTTTGTGCTTCCATTCTGGATAAGTTCTCAACCAGATGAGCCAATGGTCTGACCAGATCAACAGTTTTGCCCTCGAGAAACAGCTTGTTTTTCTGACTAGACAGTGGGATGGGGGTGCCTGGGTGGTCTGTTTCTCTGACCAAGGTCTGTGTTGGGATCAGTTGCGACCCATGGTTACACTGAGACTGACTTGTACTAAGAGAGTCCAGGCTTAATTCCCAATCAACCATGCACAAAGAGGAGCCAAATTTCACCTCTGGGCTCTATTTGATTAGGCTGTAAGGAGGGGCCCTGAGTGGTTAATTAGCATCAAAGGAAAGGAGCCTGGAAGCTCACCAAAAAGATCTCCCTTGAGCCTTGTTAAAAAGCAAAGATGGGACCTCAACCCTCTGAGGGAGCTTCTGAAGTGATGGTGGCTCAGAAACTTTCCTGACACATCATTATGAGTAAGGTATCCTGGTTTTCCTCCTGTGCTGCTCTCAGGGGGCCACATTCTGATTTAATTCTAGAAATATTAAAGAGGATACCATAATTCTGAAGCTTTGCCTCCTCTCATCTGAGGCCAATCCTCAAGGCAGCACTGAAGGAAGCTACTGAATAACCAGTTTTAGAGGGAGAGGCTTTTTTTTTTAATGATTTTTATTTTTTCCACTAAAGCTGGTTGACAGTTTTCTGTCAATTTTCTACTGTACAGGAAACTGACCTAGTCACAGAGATATAAATACATTCTTTTTCTCACATTATCCTCCATCATGCTCCATCATAAGTGAATAGATATAGTTCCCAGTGCTATACAACAGGAACTCATTGCTTATCCATTCCAAAGGCAATACATTACATCTCTTAACCCCAGATTCCCAGTCAATCCAACTCATGGGAGGGGACATTTAAAGCAATTCTACCATGGCTCTTTTCCCTTGTTATTCCCTGGATAATTTTATCCTTGATGCATACAATTCAGTTCCGCTATTCCTTTTGGTCTCTTAATGAAAAACCTTTGTGATAGTGCCTACCTTATCTAGAGCAGAAGTTCTAGGCATCTTCTGTGCATTTAGCATCACCTGGGGAGATTTAAAATAATCTACATCCCAGGGACCACACCCCACAGCAATTGAGTCAGAATCTTTGAGATGCCACCCTGGTATCTGTAGTTTTAAGACTCAAAGCATATTCCAATCACCAGCCAAGTTTGAAAACCACTGATTTCTTCAGAGGACCCCAGTTGTCTTGAAATTTGTTAGAGCCAATGTGGTGATTTTAGGGTTCAGCAAATTAATACCTTCCCCTCTCTCCTAGGTATGTTTTCAGATATCGTAAGAGGTTTTTTTTTTTTTTAAGTTTGTAATGCAACATTATTTGATGCTGAGGAATTCCATTGTGGATCAGAATGTTAAGCATCTGGCATTGTCACTGCCATGGCTCAGGTTGCTGCTGTTGCACAGGTTCAATCCCTGGCCTTCAAATTTCCACATGCTACAGGGGTCACTAAAGAGAAAAAAAAATTGATGCTGAGAGATGACATAAATAAGGCACTCTATTAAAAATATTGTAATTCTTTGTTTCTGATATTTCATTCTATTTTTCATGTTTTATTTCCTAAGGACACTGGTAACACATGAACACAGTCAAGATGTAAGATTCAAACTGAAAGTCCCTTCTGACTCCCACCCACCTGTTATATGTAGAAATATATTTTCACACCAGCAAATGTAAAGATTCATAACACTGAAATCACACTACACAAATATATTATCTTGCAACATGTATTTTCATCTAACAAGTTGTCTTGGAGATGCCTCAGTTCAAAGGCATTACTGTATACAATCTACACTGTTATTTTTAATTGTTCCTTAGTATTTTTGTTTGTTTTAGGGCCACATCTTTGGCATATGGAGGTTCCCAGGCTAGGAGTCCAATCGGAGATGCAGCTGCCCGTGTACACCACAGCCACAGCAACATGGGATCTGACTCGCATCTGTGACCTACACCACAGGTCACGGCAATGCCAGATACTCAACTGATGAGCATGGCCAAAGATTGAACCCATGTGATCATGGACACTAGTTGGTTTTGATACTGCTGAGCCATAACAGAAACTCCTTCTACAGTATTTCAATAACATTTTATAATATGAAGCTACTACAATTTAGTTAACCATTTCTCTATTCCTGGACATAAGAAAGTTTCTATTTTTTCTTGTCTCTATTATAATTAATACTTATATAAACATCGACTCCATATACATTTTTCAAATGTACCCTGTGCCTTCTATACATAACAAGTGTTCATAGCAAACTGCAGGGGGTGGGAAGTTTGTTTTTATATGGAATATTTGATAAATATCACTGTCCCTGCCACAACTGGAATATTTATCATTTTCTTATTGAGTTATTGGGATCCTTTGTATTGTGCAGATATTATATGCTTTATATTGCATGGATATATTATGTAGGTCAATATTTTCTCCAAGTCTTTTGCTTCTCTTTTAACTTGGTTCATGGAATTATTTATCACCTAGGTTTTCACTTTTAGGTAGTCAGATCTGCCAGTCTTTTCTTTTAGAGCTTCAGGGTCTATATTTTGTTGCAGACGAGTTAATCCACCCCATGATTACAAAAATATTCTATAATATCCATTTACAATTTTATAGGTTTTTGCCTTAGCTTTTAAATTCATCTGGAATTTATTTTTATATATGTGGTATATGGTAAAGAGCTAAATATATTATCTGGAGTTCCCATTGAGGCTCAGCAGAAATGAATCCAACTAGGAATAATGAGGTTGAGGGTTCGATCCCTGTCCTTGTTCATTGGGTTAAGGATCCAGGGTTGCCATGAGCTGTGGTGTAGCTAGCAGATGCGGCTTGGATCTGGCATTGCTGGGGCTATGGAGTAGGCTAGAGGCTATAGCTCTGATTAGACCCCTAGCCTGGGAACTTCCATATGCCATGGGTGCAGCTGTAAAAAACAAAAGACAAAGTAAATAAACAAACATATTTTCCTCCAACTGAATGTCATCCCACAATTTTTCTTTTCCACCAGATGCTAAAAGGCTAAATAGGAGTTCCCATTGTGGCTCAGAGGGTTAAGAACCTGACTAGTATCTATGAGCATGCCAGTTCAATCCCTGGCCTCCCTCAGTGGGTTAAGGATATGGCATTGCCACAAGCTGTGGCATAGATCATAGATGCAGCTCACATCTGGTGTTGCTGTGGCTGTGACATAGGCTGGCAGCTGCAACCAATATTTGACCCCTAGCCTGGGAACTTCCACATGCTGTGGGTGCAGCCCTAAAAACAAGCAAACAGAACAAAATGCTAAATTATAAAAAAAGAAGGCTAAAAGTTTTTTCATGTAGGTCTGCTTCTGGATTCTAGTCGCATTCACTTAACAGATGTCTACTGAGCACCATACTATGTGTTACATGGGATTTTCAGCACTGGAGATACACATACAGACAGGACACAGTCACTGCCCTCAAAAGGACTCAGGGCCTTGTGGGAAGTCTCCATCCACCAGGTGGGACAGAAGCAAATACAATGCAACATGATGTCAAGTGAGCAAAGTGCTGTAGGAGGCCAGAGGAAGTATTTGCTTAGCTTATCTAAAAAGTCCAGAAAAACTTTACCAAAGAGACTGTATCTAAAGTAGGCCTTAAAAAATAAAGCAGAAGGTTTTGAAACAGAAATAAGCAAGTTTGAGAAGTACATTCCACTGGGAATGTTTCCTTTGGAGCTGTCCATGGGATAGTCCAGAGGAGTACAGATGGATGTGCCTGCCTAGAGGTCAGGGAACAGCCCCTATTCCAGTATGTACAGTGCCTGTCACCATAGGAACATGCATGGTTGTTAAGATGTGTCAAAGGTCTATGAACAGAGCTCAGGAGGATGGAGAAGGGAATGGGAACCAGCAGGAAGATGGACAGATGGACACTTAGGACCTAGGGACATGTACACCATCATCATCATATTACTAATGTTAGTTGAGGGATAATTATATGCCAGGCAAGACCCCCTGGGCTACATGATACGTCCTTGTTAGTTATCTATTTTACATTTAGTAGTATGTACCTGTAAATCCCATCCTCCCAACTTATCCCTCCCCCTGCCACAGTTTCCCCTTTCATAACCCTAAATCCAATCTAACAAAAAAAGGATTGTTAGCCCAAATGTATACACAATCCTTAAGACCCAAGAATAAGAAAGCAAACAACCCAATTTTTAAAATGAAAAAAAAGAATAGACAACTCCCCAAAGAAGATATACATATGGAAAATAAACAAACAAAAAAGATGCTCAACATCATATGCTATTAGGAAGATGCAAATGAAAACCACAAGGAGATACCACAACACACCCACTAGAATGGGCAAAATCAAGAACTGACAACACCGAGAGCTGAGGAACACATAGAGCAACAAGGAACTCTCCTCCTTGGCTGTTGGGAATGCAAAATGGTATAGCCATTTGGGAAGACAGTTAGGTGGTTTCACAGTTTCTTATAAAACTAAACATACCCTTAGCCAGCAATCATATCCCTTGCTATTTACACAAAGCAGTTGGAATCTTATTCCACACAAAGTATACATGGATGTTTATAGCAGCATTATACATAAAAGCCAAAATCAGGAAGCCACCAAGATGTCCTTCAGCAGATGAATGGATAAATAAACTGTGGGACATCCAAACAGTGGAATATGATTCAGCTACCAAAGGGAATGTGCTATCAAGTCATGAAAAGAGAGGGATAATTTTACATGCCTATCACCAACTAAAAAAGGCCAGTCCAAAAATACAGTTAGATACATGATTCCAACTAAATGACATTCTAGAAAAGGCAAACTATGCAGACAGTACAAAGATGAGTAGTTTCCAGGGCTTGAGGGGATGGAGGGAGGGGGTGACACACAGCACAGAGGGTTTTGAGGGCAGTGAAACCATCTGTATGAAACACTTCTCTGTGATTACAATGACTACACATTTAGGAAATACACAGAATGCACAACACCCAGAAAGAAGGCTAACATCACCTGGCCACTATGTGGAAAGTTACACCACATAAGCCTATTCACTGTAACAATGTACCACTCTGATGCAGGATGTTAACAACAGGAGAGACTGTGTGTGTATGGGGACAGGGAGGATATGAGAAACTCTTCTTTATGATCAGTTTTGATGTGAACCTAGATTGCGCTAAAAGAAAAGCTGAGTTAAAGAATAAAAAGTAGAAAAAAAAATTAAAAATAAACCCAAAAGTTGTCTTCACATACAGATGATGACAAGGTGGGTTAGTGAAGCTAAATAACTTGCCCATTTAGTCATGGTGAAACTGGGATTCAAAAGCAAGTCTGGCTTAAGAAAGTGAAACAACAACATGTTTAAGAAAGGTAAACAGCAACAAAAAATGAGGCTCAGAAAGGGTGACTACTGCAAAAGATCACACAGCATGTAAGAGGAAGAGTCAGTATCTCACTCTATTCATCTGTCTCCAGAGGTTGTACCTTCATCCCTTGCCCCATCACATTTTACCTGCACCTAGACACCACTATCCAAGCAGACACGGATGCTCAGAGATATCAGAGGTCATCATCTCCCCATCCTGTCTACACACTGACACTCACAGGAGCACAAGCATGTCCAGACAGCACATACAGTGAACCAGCACACACACGTGCATTGTGCACATGAACCTGAATGAACACAGCTCCAATCCTGTGGCTTTGTGGTTCCAATGCCCTTCACAGGTTCAGAGGCTACACCTGTGGAGCCCAGGCTCCAAGGCTCCTGGACACAGAGCTCAGTGAGGGCATCAGGAAGGCTCTTCCTCCTGGGAAGGCTGCAGGGATCCTCCCCCAGGGCTCTGGCTGGATGGGGCTGAGGGGAGGACACCCCCCTGGGGCTCGCTGCTGTCAGCAATTCCCACTGTGGACAGAGAGAAGAACCAGCAGGGTCCTGAACTTAGAGCAGCACTTCACGCTGCCTCCTGCCTCAGGGATTCAGAGCCTGAACACAACCTGTCAGCAGGACCCCAGGCCTGGTCAGGACCCAGAATCTCCTCTGACAAGCCCACAGGTAGGCAGGCTAAGGAGTGTTTGGGAACAGAGCCCGGGGGTTAACTTCTTCCTGTGATCTTTTCCTAATCCCATCTTACCTCCTTCATCTCAAAAGCCAGGAAATATTGACCCTTCTATAGTTTTTCCTCTCTCTCCTTTGAACCACAGATCACACATTTTTGAAGAACCTACTCTGGGTGAATCACTGGCTCCTGCCTTACAGGGCACCACCCACATCCTACAACCCAGAGCCACACAGTTATCTCAGCCAAGAGATGGGTCAGCAAGGGAACAGGTGAACAAAAAAGTTAGGACAATGCAGGGGCTAAGAGCAAAATCTCTGAAGCCATCAGAATCCACCCACCTAGTTGTGTGGCCCTCAGAAGTCACTTCAATTGTTTTCCCTCATGTTCATTATCTGTAAAGCCGGGTCTGTAAAGACTAGATGCGTCAGTGTATGTGAAGTTCCTAGAACAGTGTGTGGCATGTGTAAACACTGTGTCATTCTTAACTAGGACATGACTGGGATTGAGAATACACGTAGGAAGGGGCAGCAATGAAGTGGGGGTCTCAAGGTGGAGATACCTGGGTGAGGCATGGCCAGATTAGCAGGGGACAAAAGAGACTGGCTTTCCACAAAAATTCTACTTTAAGCCCCTCTGGGAGAATCAGATGGATACCAACATATATTAAGACAGAGACAAGGCCATTATTCACAAAAAGGATTCCAGTGGGTATATTGTAAAAGTCCACTTGCCTTGACATCTACAATAACGGCAGCAAAGTAAAGCTTTACATTGATAGGGGAGTGAAACCTCAAGAGGGAGGAGAGAGTTCAGAAAGGGGAGGAGGGAAAGACGATCCTGAAAAGGGCCCTGCAGACCCCGGAGCAGGACATCCCTGTTCAGCAGGCTGCACACCTGTGTCTTACTGCTGGCAGTGGGAAGAGAGGAGACAAGGAGAAGCTGGGTTTCAGAAAACCTGGGTTCAATTTTTTAGCTTCCACCTCTAAGTGATATTCTATGATACTTGTCTTGGGCTTACTTCACTTAGCATGATAATCTCTAGGTCCATCCATGTTGCTACAAATGATACAAATAAACTTATTTACAAAACAGAAACAGACTCACTTTGAAAATAAACTTCTGGTTACCAAGGAGGAAAGGGAGAGAAGGATTGAGGGCTTGGGGTTTGCATGTGCACACTGATGTATATGGAACGGGTGGTGAATAGGGATCTGCTGTACTGCACAGGGAACTCTACTCAATATTCTGTGATACCCAAGATGGGAAAAGAATCTGAAACAGAGTGGCTATGTGGATATGTATAAATGAATCACTTTGCTGTACAGCAGAAATTAACATCATGTTTTAAATAAACTATATTTCAAAGTATTTTTAAAAATGAAAAAAATTTAAAAAGACTTAAAAATTGGGTAGTTCCAATTATGGCTCAGCAGGAGAAGTACCCAGCCCAGTGTCTGTGAGGATGCAGGTTCAGTCCCTGGTATTACCTGGTGGGTTTAGGAGCCAGCATTACAGCAAGCTACAGCATAGGTCACACATGTGGCTGGGATCCAGTGTTGTCCTGACTGTGGTGTAGGTTTCAGCTATTGCTCAGATTTGACCCCTAGCCCAGGAACGTCCAAATGCCCCAGGTGTGGCCATAAAAAGAAAAAAAAACAGAAAGGAACTTAGGAAAGATTCTAAGGTCACATGATGATGACGGGAAAGCAGAGAGCCTTTGCTCAGAATCTGCCTGAGCTGAGGTCCAAAGATTTCACAGCTGTTCTGATCTGAAGGCAAGGAAGAGAGCAGAGCCTCTAGCCTACTGTGATGAGAGGAGCAAAGGATGGAGGAGGAGCAGGTCAGCAAGGAGGTTTCAGGCTGTTGGTAGGCAGAGATATTCTGCCTGCAAATGACATGCCAGCTTAGTTCTCTACACAAGATGATGGTCTGGGAGAGATGTGTGATCAAGTCATTTGAAACACACAATAAGAAATCAGGCATTCCTAGATTTTTGTCTCAGGTACATAGGTTGTGTGACCCTCTGAACTTCAGTCTCTTAATCTACAAAAAAGAATAATAATGCTACTAACATAAAAGTGCTACTGTGAGGATTCCAGGAGACACGTGCTCAGCACAGAATCTGTCCAGTGCATGTCCACTACATTTCCTTTCACTGTAGTCACTTTTCAACTGCTCTTTCTCATTCATGGGAGCAGGAACATGAATGATAGATAATTTTGCACAATTGTTTTACCCACTAAAACATTACTATCCCATTTAGATGGTGCATTCTATGCTCCAAGTTTCTGTTCCTTGGTTTCAAGTTGGCTGGTAGTGAAGTGAAGGACCTTGCATATGTTAGGAATCAAGGCAGAGAAAATTGATCTGATATGATAAATGTCCAAAGAGTAGAAAATTCCAGTGGATAAAGTAGAGAAGTATAGAAATTGTCTCTATTTCCTATCTATCAAGAAAGGGAGTAAATATGTTTTAAGGAGGCATAGAGTGATTTAAACAACTTGGAGAGGTACCAGTCCCTCTTAGTCCTTCCCAGCCACTGACTGATGACAAGTGCCATCATCTAAATGTTATTTGTACAGCTTATTGTTTAAGCAACGAGAGTACAGAATGTTATAGAAAGCATTACCAAATTCTCACTCAACTTTCTTGTTTTTTACTTTGCCAGTAACACAAAATGTTTTATTACTAACCATAATCACATTCCTTAACAAAGTCCTACACCATGTCAAAATGTGTGAGCATGTAGTATCATATTTAAATAACAGGAGGATGGGGAAGGAATGTATAGAAATAAAAGTAAATTTAAGAACACACATAATCCAATCAAGCCATTACATTGCACTTTGGAAGGACATGAAAAGCACTTCCATTTTTACTCTTACATTGACTGTGAATAAAAACCCTATGTTTCTTCTTAATCATCACCAAGTCTTGATAAAGCAGCATCCTACCCCCACTTAATATGGGTCATGCAAAACCAAATGCATGGGAAGGAGAGGCTAAATATTTAGGAAGAGGTACAGACAGTTCATTTCTGAGTTTGAGCGCTCTCATTCATGGACTCTGCATTTTCATGCCAAAATAAGTAACATCTGTCATGATCTGGCATCAGATAACATGAGTTTACCTCCTAGAACTGTGCTCTGGGGGCAAGAAACAGGTATTCCAGGTAAGTGAAAATTGACTTTTAGTCATTAGACTGCTCAGACAACGGCAGTTACAAGTCACTGAATTCTTTCCAGGTCTACCTCTGAAAAGTTATCAGAGATGGTCAATACAGCAGCGTGCTCATTATCTATGACTATTAGGTCTGCAGATGTTCTAGGCTCTGCAATACGTGTTTTTTGGACAGTTTTTGTTGGTTTGTTTGCTTTTTCTTTTTTTTTTTTCTTTTTAGGGCTATGCCCATATATGGAGGTTTCCAGGCTAGGGGTCTAATCAGAGCTGTTGCTGATGGCCTACACCACAGCCACAGCAATGCCTCTGTGACTTACACCACAGCTAGCAACACCTGATCCTGGACCCGCTGAGTGAGCCCAGGGAGTGAACCCTCAACCTCATGGTCTTTAGTCAGATCCATTTCTGCTGTGCCATGATGGAAACTCCGCTTTTGCATTTTTTTTGGTAGGGCTGCTCCCGTGGCACATGGAAGTTCCCAGGCTAGGGGTCAAATTGAAACTGCAGCTGCTGGCCTAAGCCACAGCCACAGAAATGCAGGATCTAAGCCACATAGGCAAACTGCGCCACAATTCACAACAACTTGGGATCCTTAACCACTGAGCAAGGCCAGAGATTGAATTCACACTTTCATGCATACTGGTTGGTTTTATAACCTGCTGAGCCACAACAGGAACTCCTTTTTTATAGTTTTATTAAAGTATAATTGATTTCATGCACACAATTTGCTGTGGTGATGGTACATGGTAATATACAAATGTCATTTGAGTCTCCAATAACAGGAGTCAGCAGGCAGAAAGTTAAAACACCCCTATCTTAACTGATGGTACTTTGAGGGGAATAGACCTGCCCAAGGCATAAGGAAATATACAGTGTTATCACTTTCAGCTAAATGGAAAGGAGGGTCCCTACTCTTTTGAGAAATGTCACATAGATCTGAGGAATGCCAAGTTCAGGACCCAGGAGGGTTGGATAGCCTTTCACCACCAGGGAAAACAAACTCCCAGAACTGACACTACAAGACAAAGGGAAAGACAGGGGGAAAGAGTCCAGAGCAAAATCAATACATTTCCCAAGAGTAGGATAAAGGATAATTGCCTCAGATTGGGGGTACCTACTAAAATTGTCTATGTTCCAGGAGTTCCCATTGTGGCTCAGCAGAAATGAATCCAACTAGTATCCATGAAGATGCAAGTTCAAACCCTGGCCTCACTCAGTGGGTCAGAGATCCAGCATTGCCATGAGCTGTGGTGCAGGTCACAGATGCAGCTTGGATCTGGCATTGTTGTGAGCTGTGACATAGGCCAGGAGCTGTAGCTCCCATTCGACCCCTAGCCTGAGAACCTCCATATGCTGCAAATGCAGCCCTAAATTGCAAAACAAAAACAAAAAGAAAAACAAAAAAAACCCTCTGCATTCTTAACTCCAACTCAGCTGTCCATCTCCAAGAATATACTGTGTGCTGCCACAGAAACCTCTCCTGAATGCAAAATATTTACATACACAAACATCCATTTCAACACTCTCTGTGATGGGAGGAAAACGTTTTATGGATAAATGACCCCATTTCTGAATATAAGATGTGTATACATCCAGGCAGATAAAAAAACTTTAAAATATGTCCACATCTCTAGTTCTGTGGGCAGTGGAATTTTGGGGAATTTTCACCTTTTCATTATAAAATTAATAAAAGAAACATGTGCCCCTTAGTTTTTAAAAGTTAAATATAGAAGGAAATCCCCCATCCCCACTCCCTCCCTCTCACTTCAGGAGACAAGGAAACCACAGAAACACACACACCACACAAATACAGCATAGAAAGGGGACATCTTTCTGGACAAATGAGATTATTCTATATCCATTGTTCTGCAACTTGTTTTTGTCACTTATAATATCACAGACAGTAGTGTAACAGGGTTGATATAGCCCAGCGAGGAATCACTCCTGCTCTGCCATCAGATGGCCTGAACTCAAATACCAGCTCTGCTACTAAGTTGTTTAATTTTGCTAAACTCATTTTTTTAATCTGTAAAATAGTAATATTATGGTGCCTATCTCTTAGTATTTGGAGACAATAAAATGATAAAAGACATGTAAAGACTTAGCTCAGTGTGTCTATTGAGTAAATAAATATTTACTAGCATTACTCATTTAAACTCTTTAGAGTGTGTGATATGAAGTAAGGCTAATTCACTATAAATTATTTTAATAATTCAACTATTTGTGGATATTTAGGTTGCATTATCTGTGGTTGTTTCATTCATCTGTGGGGTGTTTTGTTCATTTGTGGATATTTAGGTTGCATTATCTGTGGGTTGTTTTGTTCATTTGTTTGCATTGTTTTATGTGGTATGATAATGAATGCTACAATAAAATATGTGTATATAATTTTGTGCTACACATATATGATTGTTTTTAAAGGACAGACTTCTATAAGTGAATTATTGGATAAGGAGAGGCAGGTTTCAGATCTGATGGAAACTATCAAAGAGTCTATTTTGATAACCTCCTCACTACCAGAGTATGTGAGGGTCTTTTTCTCCTTGGGTATTAAAAAAAATTACAGCCACTCCAATGAATGATAATTGTACTTAAGTCTAAATTATATTTTCCAATCACCAATGAGGTTGAACATCTTATATGTTTTCTTTGGCGAATGTGTTATAGATATTTTCTTGGAGTCTAGAGTTTCTATTTTACATTTTCTTAGGGTCTCTATTGGTCTAATTTTCACATTAAAGCATTTTGTCTTTCATTGACCCTGCATTTTCTTTCTTTCCTTGGAATGGCATCCCCAATCTGAGACCATAAAAAATGTTCCCTTTATTTGGGGCGGATATATTTTATGGATTGGATTGGTTACATTTAGATAATTGATTCATGTGAGTTTCACTTCTATGTTCAGGTTAGAGAGAAATCGAGCCTTATTTTTTCCAAATGTTCAGCCAGTGTCATAAATGTCTCTCCTTTCATAGTTCATTATTTCTCCCTTGCTATGAAATAAATATTACATATTGAGTTCTATGCATATCTAGATCTATATACATACATAAATGCAGGTACATAAAATTCTTTCTGTCAATCCATTGATTTATTTTTCTCTGTGTGTACAATTATCTTATTGTTTTCCATTATTATGTGCTTGGATTTTCCATTAGAAAAGTCATCTGTCATTAGTCTAGTATTTTCAAAATGATCTCACCTTTCCTTGGCCCTTTATTCATGTCGATAACTTTGAGAAGGACCACTTAAGGCCCATTAAACTCCCTTGGTGTGTTGTTGTAGAGGACATGAATTTGATTAAATTGAGAATTGACTTTATGTCCAGATTTCTTGAGATATAATTGACATGTAACACTGTATAAATTTAAGGTGTACAATGTGATGACTTGACACACATTAACTGCAAAATGATTGCCACAGTAGGGTTAGTTAACACCTCCATCACCTCACACCATTATCTCTGTGGATGTGTGTGTGGTGAGAACATCTAAGATCTACTCTCTTATGAAGAATGGTGGTCACCAGGGATGGGAATTGGGGGAACTGGGAAAAAGCTGTTTAAAAGTACAAAAGTGAAAACATTAGATCAGTAAGTGCTGGAGATCACTTATTGTGATTATAGACAACAACGCTAAATTAGATATGCACATCAAAAGTAGCTAAGAGTCTAGACCCTAGTTATCCCCAGGCCAAAGAAAGAACTGATTATTACCTGAGGTGACAGAGGCATTAACTAATGTTCTGCTGGTAATTATAGGGCAATATAAATATGCATCAAATCAACATGTTGTTCACTTTAATTTACACAATGTTATATGTCAATGACATCTCATAAAAATATTTTATTTTATTTTTTGTTTTTTGTCTTTTCTAGGGCTGCATCTGCTGCACATGGAGGTTCCCAGTCTAGGGGTCTAATCAGAGCTATAGCAGCTGGCCTATGCCAGAGCCACAGCAATGCGGGATCTGAGCTGCGTCTGTGTCCTACACCAGAGCTCAAGGCAACACGGGATCCTTAACCCACTGAGCAAGGCCAGGGATCGAACCTGCAACCTCATGACTCCTAGTCAGATTCATTAACCACTAAGCCATGATGGAAACTCCCAAAAATGCATTTTAAATGAAAATGTGAATAATCTACTCTTTTATTAAAATTCTAATATATAATATAGTGTTGTTAACTGTAGTCACCATGCACCATTATGGATCCCTAGAACTTACACATCTTATTAATTGGAAGTTTGTACCTTTGACTCAGACTGACATCTCCCCATTTCCTACACCCGTCAGCCCCTGGCCACCACCATTCTGCTCTCTGTTTCCAGGAATTTGTCTTTTTTAGATTCAATCATGAGAAAGAAGGAAAGCCTACCATGTATGACAACATGAATGGACCTTAAAAGCACTGTGCTAAGTTAAATAAGTCAGACAGAGGAATCCAAATACTGTGTGATATAATGTACCTGTGGAGAATAAGAACAGACATTTGAAATACTGAATCTTCCATTTTTGGAGTATAGTATTTCCACTTATTCTGATCATATTTTCTATTCCGTTATAGTCCTGTAACAGAAGTTATTCTCACCTATTTGTCCCTCCTTCTCAGGTTGATTCCTAATTCTATTTTAGACTTTCAACCCATTGCCAATTGAAACATTATATATATATATATATTTCTAATACATGCAAAGTATCAATAATTGTATACTTACCTTGTATCTAGACATCAGTGAAATCTTCATAGGTTTGTAAAGAGTTCACATGTTTCTCTTGGATTTTCTAGATGGAAAATCCAATCACTTTTTTAAGTGTCAGTTTCACTTTATCTGACACCTATGCCTCCTTTTCATTCATTTTGCTTCTTCAATGGCTTAGACCACCATCTGAGCAATGTGACACAATAGCAGTAACGGAGGCCATCTGCGCCTCCTCTTTCCATGGTATTGGTGGGGATGGGACTCTTATATTCAAAGGGTTATAATCCCATATTATTGGAATATTCAGAATGAAACATTCAAAGTTTTTAATCAGTAGAAATATGGATTTAAAGGAATAAACTCATACCATAGGCTATTCCCTGGAGGACAGTAGACCCTTGAAGAATATGGGGATAAGAAACACGAAACCTTCCTGCAGTCAAAAATTCACATTTAATTTCACAGTCAGCCCTCCAAATCCACTATTTCTGCATTCACAGATTCAACCAACCCAGAGATGAAGTAGTACTGTACTATATATTTATTGAAAAAATCTGCCTATCACTGGATCTGCATGGTACACCTGTGTTGTTCAGTGGTTAATTCCATTCCTATTTTGAGTGGTATTCCTCAACCAAACACTTAGGCTTCAAGTGTCCAGATCACTGTTAACCAAATAGAAATGATTAAATAAATATCAAGCTGGTTTTGCTCTGAAGCCATAAGAAAGTCACATGTGAACTCCCTGGGACCAAAGAGAATTGATTACATCCAATATTACTTATGTCCCATCCCCATGACCACATGAACCATCACCTCTGGATGTAGGAGTAGGAGAGGATCATGGTGAGAGGACCTCATCCATGGAGACCCACTGTATAAAAGCATCCTGATTCAAGGCGTGACTCAGCAGCCCCTTCGCCAAGACAAGACAGGAGCAAAAAGGAAGAGGGGGGCCAGGGTATCAGTCAAGAAGCAACCTCAAAAGAATCTTTAGAAAGAGTATTGAGAAAAACTCAGAAAAATTAGGCAACTTAGAAGTTCCTAACAACATCTGGGAAAAATTTAGTATCTCATGTAGGGAGCATCTTGGAATTGTTGAAAATTACACTTGTTGGATTTTGCCCCCTGATCTCTGTACTTTCCCGAAATAATAACCTAAAAAAGATCATTGAAATTCTTTTCTTATAGGCTGGAAGGCAGAGAAAAGCTCAGGCCAAACTGCCCTTCACATCTCTCCCAGAGCTCCTCCAAAGGCTGTCCAGGAATTCAAGAACATGGAGACAAAGAACTACAGAAGCAGCATGTCAGATTTTATCCTTTTGGGCCTCTCTTCCAACCCTTGGCTCCAGAAACCCCTCTTTGCTGTCTTCCTCATCATGTACCTGGTCACCCTGGTGGGCAATGTACTCATCATCCTGGCCATCAACTCTGACGCCTGGCTCCACACCCCTATGTACTTTTTCCTCAGCAACCTGTCCTTCATGGACATCTGCTTCACCACAGTCATTGTGCCCAAGATGCTGGTGACCTTACTCTCAGAGACAAAGTCCATCTCCTAAGTGGGCTGCCTGGTCCAGATGTACTTCTTCATGGCCTTTGCAAACACTGACAGCTACCTGCTGGCCTCTATGGCTATAGACAGGCTGGTGGCCATCTGCAACCCCCTCCATTATGACATGGCTATAAGCCCACAGCACTGCCTCCTCCTGCTGCTAGGTTCCTGCACCATCTCTCACCTGCACTCCATGCTGCATGTGCTACTCATGTCCTGCCTGTCCTTCTGTGCCTCCCACACCATCAAGTACTTCTTTTGTGATACCCAGCCTGTGCTAAAGCTGTCCTGCTCTGACACCTCCTCCATCCAGAAGATGTTCATGACTGAGACCCTGGCTGTCATTGCAACCCCTTTCCTCTGCATTCTCTTCTCCTACCTGAGAAACATCATCACATTGCTCAGAGTCCCCTCTGTAGGCGGGAAGTGGAAGGCCTTCTCTACCTGTGGCTCCCAGCTCTCTGTGGTTGTTCTGTTCTATGGAAGTGTCATTTATGTCTATTTTAGACCTCTGTCCATGTCCTCAGTGGTCAAGGGCTGGGTGGCCACAGTTGTGTACATGACAGTGACACCCATGCTGAGCCCTTTCAGCTACAGCCTGAGGAAAAAAGATATGAAGGGGGGGTTGAGGAAACTAAGGGACATAATTCACTCATAGAAAGAACATGATAGAATGTCACAACTGGGAGGTGACCTAAGAGGTGATCAGATTATCCTTCCTTCCTATGCATTTTCACATGGAACCCAAAGAGGTGATAAGAGGGGGTGTTGAACACCAGTGAGAGCACTGACCTGGAAGCAGGATCATTTGGTTTCCACAGTGACCTTGACTGGATATATGATCAGTCCCAGGCTAGTTACTTCTAGGAATCCATATTTCGGAAGAAAAGTTTCTGCCACCCAAATAGTGGGAAAAATTATATCCAAACAGCTCTTCCATAAATTTGACAATGGTCAATACTCAAGGAACTAGAGAATCCTGTTCATTTTTGTAAGATGTTACATGTGCTCCATAGAGTATAAGGAAAGACTTGTTAAATATTTCCTAAGCATGAATTGAATTTTGACAGATGAAAGTTAAAAGGACAAGGAAATAGAGTGTTTCAATTGTGGAAACCATCCAAGCAAGTAAAAGAATTGAACACTGTAATGTGTGTGAGAGACAGTGAAAAGCCCTGTGGGGCTTCTTCAATTTGAGATCAGGGAGAATAGGTTGTGGCAGGTGGGAACAGAAGAATTTGTAAAACAGATTTACTTCCCCCAACACCAAAGTGTCATCACAGTGTGAATTCGCAGGACTCAACACCTTTTCCCTTCCTTCTTAATTCTTTTCCCCACATGGCCAGGTTCCTCACTGAAATGCCCATTATGTCCTGGATAAGCAACTTGCCACAGTCAAGATAAGCAGGAAGAAACTGAAGCTGAATACAAGTCTTTTGGCCTTAAAGATAAAACGATAGAGAAGGCCTCAGTGGGGTGCAGGGGAAATGAATCTCACTAGTACTCATGAGGATGTGAATTCGATCCCTAGCCTTGCTCAGTGGGTTAAAGGTTCTTTCACTGCCATGAGCTGTGGTGTAGGTCACAGACGCAGCTTGGATGCTGCATTTCTGTGGCTGTGGTGTGATCTGGCAGCTGAGGCTCCACTTTGAACCCTATCCTGGAACTTCCATATGCTGTGACTATGGCCCTAAAAAGCATAAATAATAATAATAATAATAGCTGTATAACAACCTAATGGAACACAGGGATACCTGATGCCCAACATCAAAGTCCTTGCCATAGCTCTCACTATGTCCACCTCCAATTTTCAAGAAGCCATCAGCATCCAGGAAACACCCTCCTTTTGCAAAAGCCTTTTTATTTGCACAGGCATGCCTGGCTTTTACCACTATCTCCCACCAATCACTCAGTTTGGGGGAGGTGGCCTGGAAGATATTTAGCTGTTCCACTTCCTCTATTTATGTGCCAGGTTTTTCATGCTCAGCCAAGTACATAAATCGCATTAGAATATGAACATTGGAGTTCCCGTCGTGGTGCAGTGGTTAACGAATCTGACTAGGAACCATGAGGTTGCAGGTTCAGTCCCTGCCCTTGCTCATTGGGTTAATGATCCGGCGTTGCCGTGAGCTGTGGTGTAGGCTGCAGACACGGCTCGGATCCCACGTTGCTGTGGCTCTGGCGTAGGCCGGTGGCTACAGCTCCGATTCGACCCCTAGCCTGGGAACCTCCATATGCCATGGGAACGGCCCAAAGAAATAGCAAAAAAAAAAGACAAAAAAAAAGACAAAATAAAAAGAATATGAACATTACATAGAATATATTAAATAAATTCACTAATGATAGCTTCCATAATTTATAAAGTTCATTGTCTCAGGAAACCTAAGCTTTTTTTTTTTAGTTCAAACCTCCCTCTGCCATTAGCACCAGAGTCCTCTTTCTCAAGAACACATAGTTGTTAAGAAATTGAGATCCTTTACTGAAGATCTTACAGATGTTCCAAAAAATTCAAATAAAGAGAAATATTTAATTAGTGACCACACAGCAACACATTTGAGTGAAAGATTAGCCCTAAACTTCTCAGTCAGAACTTGACTGTTGTCTTTTTCAGACTATGAAGCAATTCCCATAAAATGTCCTGCTGCCATTCAGGAGTGAGCACATTGGGGCAGGTAGTGTTTGGAGACTTTCATAAAAGGTTTGCTATCCAAACAAAGCAGCCCAGATATTAACCTTGGAAGTTGATAATAAGCACTGGTAAGAAGAAGTCCCATTTGAAAGTAGATATAATCAGAGGAAAGGTCCAAGCAGACCTTCTGAACACCTTGCCAGGTTAGGCAAATTGCTTCTGTAGAGTCCAAGGGAACCAGGAATCTTCTTCACAGTCCTTCTTACACCATACAGACACCTGGGAGGCTGGCTAACTCCAACAGTGGAACAGTACTGCTGTAATCACATCCTTAGATGAGAATATCGTGAAGGGAAATGGATTGGGGTCCTTCTGCTATAGGCCCACAGATATGCAAATGTTGACAAATTTTGTAATATTGAACTAAGAAAAATCTAGTTCTTTGAACCTATTCTACCTGTTGATTGGTGTGAATGACATGTATAAGGAGGCTTCTGTGAAAGCTGAGGAGTGCCTAGGGAAGTGGGCTGAGTATTTCTGACACTTAAGAACCTGATAAAGAGGTATTAACCAAGAAGACTGAAAAGATGTAGTCATATAAGCCAAGAATAGAAGAAGTTTTAAGAGGCAGCAGCTATTAATCCACATCAAAATATGGTGAAACTTTAAGCAAAATAAGCCTGGAAGATTTTCCATCAGCTTTAATGACGAGGCCATTGGTAATGAGGTTTTAGGTCATGAGACTTTAATGACAAGGTGACATTGATAATGAGGTTTCAATGGAGGAATGTAAAAGGAATAAGACTGTAGTAGTTTAAGGAATCATTTGTGATTCTGTACATTAACAATGAACAATCTAAAAAGTAGAAATAGAACTACCATTTGATCCAGCAATCCAACTCCTGGGCATCTATCCAGAGAAAACCATGACTTGAAAAGACACATGTACTCCAATGTTCATTGCAGCACTATTGGCAATAGCCAAGACATGGAAACAACCTAAATGTCCACTGACAGAGGAGTGGATCAAGAAGATGTGGTACATATACACAATGGAATATTACTCAGCCATTAAAAGGAATGAAATACCAGAATTTTTAGCAACATGGATGGAACTAGATATTATCATGCTGAATGAAGTCAATCAGACAATGACACACCGACATCAAATGCTTTCACTGACATGTGGAATATGCAACTTCTTTGCAGAACAGATACTGACTCATAGACATTGAAAAATGTATGATTTCCAAAGGAGACAGTTTTGGGGTTGGGGGATGTGCTGGGGTTGTGGGATGGAAATCCTATAATATTGGATTGTGATGATATTTATACAATTATAAATGTAATAAATTCATTGAGTAATTAAAAAAAAACACAATCCTGTCAGTAGCATCCAAAGAATAAATAATTTAGGAATAAACCTACCCAAGAAGGTAAAAGACTTATCCACTGAAAACAAAAAATATTGGATAAAAAAATTAAAGCAGACCCAAATACATGGAAAGGCTTAATGAATAGGAAGATTATACATTATTAAAATGTACCTAATATACAAAGTCATCCACAGATTAAATGCAATTTCTAGAAAATGCTTGAATCCCAACTGCCTCGTTAAAAGAAATAGACAAATCCTAAAATTCATATAGAATTATTAAGGACCCAAAATGTCAAAAACCATCTTGAGAATAAAAAATAAAGCTGGAGGTTTCAAACCTCATATTTTGAAAATATATTACAAAGCTGCAGTAATCAAAAGAGTATGGTATTGGCATAAAGACCAATGGAACAAGAGAGAGAACCCAGAAATAAAACCAAATGTATACCATCAACTAATTTTCTTTTTTTCTTTTTTTTTCACTTTTTAGGGCCACACCTGGGGCACATTTCCCTGGGTAGGAGTCACATCAGAGCTACAGCTGCCAGCCTACACCACAGACACAGCAACACCAGAGATCACAGAAGAGTCTGCAAACTACACTACTGCTCACAGCAAGAACGGAGATCAAATACACACCTTCATGGGTACTAGTTGGGTTTGTTAGCACTAAGCCATTATGGGAACTCTTTCACTGAACTAATTTTAAAAGGCATTAAGAAATACAATCAAGCATTCCCCAGTGGCCTAGCCAGTTAAGGATCCAGCATTGTCACCGAAGTGGCTCAGATTACTGCTGTGGCACAGGTTTTATCCCTAGCCCAGGAACATCTACAGCCAGAAGGACAAATATTGTGTGACTCCATTAATGTGAATTAGCTGAAATAGGCACATTCATAGTAACAGAAATTAGAATGCTTGTCCTTAGGGGTGGGGAGGAGAGGCAATGGGGAATTGCTGTTCATATGGTAAAGAGTTTGTCATATAACATGAAAAAAACTTCTAGACACTTGCTGTACAATAATTGTGCTTATTGTTAATACTGTACCTTGCAATTGAAACTATATAAGAAAGAATATCTCATGTTACATGTTTACTAACCACAATTTTTAAAAATTTTATTGGAATGTAGTTCCCTTACAAAGTTGTGTTAAATTCAGACACAGAGAAGGGTAAATCAACTATACATATATCCATTCCTTTTCAGATTATTTTCCCATATAGGTTAATCTTTCCCATAAAGTAACTTTCCCTGTGCTATAGAGTAGGCCCTTGTTCCCCATATTTTATATGCAAGACTATGCGTATATTGATACCCACCCCCTTTAACTCCTGACCATATTTCCCCTTTTTTAAACTTAAGTTTTAACCACAATTTAAAAAATATAATAATACAAGGGGAAAAAAGAGAAGGTCTAAGTAAAAGTAGAGAAGAGGAACAGAACCAGATGGCTCAGGAAGTGCAAGATCCTATCATTAAAAACGTTATGAAAACAACAGCTACTTACACAAAAACATATTGAGATAAGAAAGAATATATGAGGAGTTTCGATTGTGGCTCAGTGGTTGATGAATCTGACTAGGAACCATGAGGTTGTGGGTTCGATCCCTGGCCTTGCTCAGTGGGTTGAGGATCTGGCGTTGCCGTGAGCTGTGGTTTAGGCTGCAGATGTGGCTTTGATCCTACATTGCTCTGGCTCTGGTGTAGGCTGGTGGCTACAGCTGCAGTTCAACCCCTAGCCTGGGAACCTCCATATGTCAAAGGATCAGTCCAAGAAATCACAAAAAAAATAAATGAGCTAAGGTTTCATATCCAGTCAAAATTACTTTCAGTATGAAAACCTCTTTCACTATTCAAGTAATCCTTAGGAACATACTGCAGTACAAGTTTCAGAAACCATGATAATTCAGAATACAGCAACTTAAGAACAGGTGACAAACAGCAAGCATATATTTACCTGTGGAACTAATACTAAGGGGAATGGTGTACCAAGATGGTGGAGCAGTAGATCCTAGCATCTATGCCCCACCCAAAAAGATCAGAAACTAGACAGATATCTGCCAACAAAAGCAGCTCTGGGAGAGATTCCAACTCTACTTAAGAGACTTCAGGAGTTCTCTTGCAGCTGAAGGATCTGGCATTGTCAATGAAGCTGCTCTGGCATGGGTTTGATACCTGGCCTGGGAACATTCATGTGCCATGGGTGCAGCCAAAGAAAGAGAGAGAGAGAGAGAAGGACTTCAACAACCCAATGTCAAAACTTTGAGAATATAAGCACAAAAAAGGAAGGACAAACAGCTTCATTTGCCTGCATCAGTCCATACTCCAGGCTGGCACTGCTAGGTGCCAAGGGGAAGACCCCAGTGGGAAAGAGTTCCCCTCTCATGAAAAGGAAGAGTGGTAAGTGAGCAAATAGCTTCCCTAGCCTTTGGGGACACAAGCTGAGGGTCCAGCTTCTGCTAGGTTGAGACATATAGAGATTTCTAGGTTGAAGGAAGAAAAATCAAGGCTTGCAGTGTCAGCCATGCAGTAAGAGAGAACACAGTTCCCAGGGAACTGCTCCTCCAGTGACTCCAGCAGCTCTCTCCACTGAAGAAATCCATGGCTGGTGCAACTATCAAGACCCCCTGCAGATTTCACTAGATTTTTCCCCACATATATTTGCACTTCATGATGCCAGCCACTTGAGTACCCCTCTGCTGCCCCAACCCCATTCCATATACGATGGAATATTGCAGCATTGTTCTCCAAGCCGAGATATGGAAGAAAACCTAAGTGTCCATCTGTGTGCTTAAGGCCACTGAACTATACATTTGAAAATTGTTAAAATGGTATAATTTATGTCAGGTATAGTTTTTATAATTAGTTTTCTTTTAATAAATGGGTTGATAGGTGTGGCTATAGAAGTACCAACTAATCAACAAAGAACACTTTTTTAATAATGTTTCACCAAAGAACTTTTGCGTGAAAACCTGGACTCTTTTCTTGACCCTTTACATTCTCCCCCACCTCTTCAGAGAATCCCAAGGCTTTATCTATGCATTTGCCTCTGTCTCCTTAGAAATCACTAAACTAACAAGGACTAATCATCTTGGATTTTAAGAAAACCAAAGCTTTGGTATTCTGAGTTTCCTTGGTCTCTACTGAGAGGTTCCAGTTCCCAGATCAGGAATTGGATCTGGGTCACAGTGGTGAAAGCACCAAATCATAACCTCTTGACCACCATGGAACTGCCTCCAAGCAAGTTGTTTCCTGAGTTCCCTAAGGGTTGCTAACTTGGGAAGCTTCCTATCTCCTTGGAGTGAAGTCACATGCAGGACAGTCAGGTGCTTCCAAGCCCCCACCCAATCCCTCAATACCTGATGGAGCCTGAAGGTGGAAGATGGTGGATAGTTGGGGATGGATGGGTGGCTCGTGATTCCAGTGCCAGGGGCTCCGTGGAGGGGTCACCTCTCAGGAGGGAGGAGAAAAGTGGCCCTTCAGGAATTGATAATGTTATATCTAGGCTGAGGCAACAATCACAGGTACTCAATACTGCAGGTATATTGACACCTACCTCTGGAATCTGGGGCTCTTTCCTTTTCTTGGCCTACTCTGAACATTCCCTCTATGCCCCAAGCCCTCCAATCCTCCTCTAGACACTGGGCAAATAAGGCTAAGGAGAAGGTGACCCTGGCTCTCACCATTGCTTATCTGAGTAAGTAGCTGGTATCCTCAACTCTATACCTAGAATATTTCTAACCTGGAGTGTAAGAAACTTTCAAACCTTCCTATCTGATACATTTATTCATACCAAGAAGGAAAACTAATGGTATAATTACATGCAGCAAGTAAAGGCCAGGGTTGGGCTAAAAGATGGGTTATATCATCCTTCCCACCCTGCCTCCTGTACTTCTCTGAGGGCTTCAAGCTCCTCCACACACCTTGTTTCCCTTCTCCATTCACAAAAGGGAAGGAAGATTGGCTCTGAGTGGGTGAAACTCCATAGGCATCTACCCTTTCAGATGAAGAGCGTAGTTTGAGGATGCTGAGGGGAAAAAGTCCAGCTTCTGTCATCCCAGAAAATCCCCAAACTGCCTCCTTGAGGCCTCGACTGGCCCTCTGCAAATAGATGATGTAGATCAGAATTTAGGTTTGGAAATTTTCTTTAGCACCAATAGCTTGTCTTCAAAATTATCCTTTAAAACAAAATCTGTAATACACACGAAGGCAGAATTTTTTTGGATAAATATGAAGAATTCTGGGACTTCTAGGTCTTAATATTCACACTATTCTTCACTGGTGACATGTCTGTCACACATGAGTGTCAACCATGGGTTAGAGGAAGAATGGGACAAGATATGTAGGAAGATTTGAAGCTATGCCCTGGGGGCAGGGGGCAAGGGGACAGGCATCAGTGAAAGCAGGAGTTAGATGACATGGAAACATGGAGGATCAGGAATATGTAATCATCATCCTTAAACACCTGCAGAGGGAGTTGGTATCTCCTCACATCTGTGTCCCCAGGACCTCTCGTGATTGCTGGCACTCAGGGAGTGCTTGCGGAATGCTTAACAAATCAATAATTCCACAGGAAGGAGAAAAACAAAATTGTGGTAATTTGCTACAACTAAAGAGAACTATATCTCATCTCTTGGGAAAGACCATGATGGAAGATAATAGAAGAAAAAGAATGTGTGTGTGTGTGTGTATATATATATATATATATATATATATACACACACACATATATATGACTATGTCACATTGCTGCACAGCAGAAATTGGCACAATGTTGTAAAGCAACAATGAATTTTAAAATACTAAAAAACACAAAAAGAAAGGCTATTGGAAATGTGAGGTTTAGAATTCTTGACTCCTGGCTTTAACACCAAAATTATAGATGCGGTTCCTTGTGATTCCATGAAGTTAGAAAGCAGTGGGTTCTCTGTCTCTAGATGTATTCAAGCCAGGTGACCACTGTCAAGGCTACTCTAGGGTGCCTGCTCTGGGTTATGGTTTGCAAAGGATGATCTCTGAGTTTTCTTCTGAATCCAAGATTATTTAGGTCTATACACATTTCTTCAGGCACTTATTGAATACCTATTATGTTCCAGTTTCCTAAGGCTTATATATGCAAACATATTAATGTTGTTAAAGAGCAGAAATAATTAAAGGTACCACACTTCATCCCCTAAGAGCACAGGGATGGCTGCAGGTCCAGGGCTTCTCTCTTTACCTCAATCTCTTTCAAAATCACAATAATAATAAGCCACTAATTATCAGATTCACAGTAAACTGTCACCTGGCACCTTGAGTTTTGACTGCCTTTACTCTTCTCCCAACTTTCCTTCTTAATGAGCCCCCTGGAGATGGTAGATGGAAAGAGAGTGTCTCCTTGGGGAGAGGTTACATGAAGGGTAACCACCTCCTTCTAGATCCCTACTCTTCCTCATCATTCGAGTGAATCTGCAG
Organism: Phacochoerus africanus; assembly: GCF_016906955.1. Classification (NCBI taxonomy): domain Eukaryota; kingdom Metazoa; phylum Chordata; class Mammalia; order Artiodactyla; family Suidae; genus Phacochoerus; species Phacochoerus africanus. Next base: position 265,920,553 of record NC_062545.1, on the reverse strand, counting down.
AGACCAGTGATGGTAGCTGTGGATGAGAGACAGACTTGATTCCAGATGCCTGGAGCTATTCTGAAAAATTTCTTCTCTAAAGGGCAAGAGAGCAGACTCTGAGATGACAATCACATGCACAACTCTCAGAGGGTAGTGAGTCCTATCAGCTCCTACGCTAAGCCTGGCAGCTTTTCTTCCTTCACTCAACATGAGAGCTCTACCTACATCCCCAGCCCCACCTTCCTCCCCTCATCACTAAGGCCAATGAGGCTGCAGAAGAGATGCCTGGACCCTCTGATGGCCATACCAGGGTCACCAGCCCTTTTCAGAGGAAGTAACTATCATCTTCCACCTCATCACGATGCCCAAGTTCTACAAATTCTGGGGTATTAGAAGCTGAGACATCATTTTGCATAACATCCTCTTCTTATAAGAGTGAATCATAAGGCTCAGCATAGCAGAGGACTACAAACCAGGTAACCTGCCTAAAGGTCCAATGTCCTTGTCTCCACACTTCTCCATTCCCCCCTCCTCATTTACATAACACAGGAAGGATTTGTTCCTGGAGAGTAAGACCCCAAGGAAGGAGGCTCTGCTCTGGGAATGGGACAGATGTAACTGCCCCAACACTGTCAGGTAGAACCCAGCTTCTGTTGGCCCAGCCTCAGCCCTGGTCATCCCCAAAGCCAGGCCTACTATGGAAGCCTCCAGATGCTTCCAGCTTCACCCCAACCTCTGAATATCTTCTGAACACATGGCCCTGAGCTGACATATGGGCATGATATGGGGAGATTGTGACATTGGGTAAATCACTCCTTCCCTGATCTTCAAGATTTCCCTACAGAAAGTGAGTATGCTGTTTTCAACTATATCTTCATAATATTTCTTCATGTAATTTAATATGTAAAACACTAGACAGCAGAATTGCTCTGATTCACAAGAACGGGACCTGGAGTCCCACCCATTCAGTATTCCCTTCAGAGTCTGGACCTCTCCTGGAGTGGCCTCTGACTCCCCCCAAGGAAGCATGCTGTGGAAATCTATGACATGGACAAATACTTAAGGTCACTTCCACCTCCAACAACCTACAAGTTTACAAATGTCCCCCAAGAATTTACAAGCTAAAAGGGAATACATGGCCATCACGCAGGGAGCTTGATCCATGCCAGCCAATAGCTTAAAAAGGAGACTTAGCTGGTGGGATAATTTAATGCCAAATCCTTTTAGGTAAGATCTCAAAAAAAAAAAAAAACTGGGGAAATTTCACCCAGAGGATAAGCCTGGGTACATGTCCCTGTTTTCAAACATTGGAGCTGTCTTCCTGTATCTTCTGAATCCCTTTGTGAAAATGTCTTGAGTGAACTGTAAATCAATAAATTAAATCATGCAAGAAAGGCATAGCCAACACCACTAGGAGAGAGTAAAGTCAGCTAACAGAAAATGCTGTTGCTGATAGGCATAGTAGAATCCTTAGCTCTTTCATTTCAATCCAGGATATAGACAAAATCCAATTTTTATTACAAAGAACCAAGGGACCCAATTTTTGGGATGTGGACTCTCTTACTAGCAATATTTCAGTAATTTTCAAAGGCCTAGCATCAATATTTCCTGATGGAATCATGCTTTGAGAATTAGAAGGAGAGAAATCACCTGAGTTCTGCTTAAGCCTTGAAATTATTTCTCTTATTCACTGAATTCAGAGGCAAAGGACTGAATTAACTCACATGTCAATTAATAACATATTGCCAACACTAGGGCCATTTTTTTATTTTTTTTGTAGGCTACCTCACTCATGCATATATTTATATACCATCTCTCCCATTCCTGTTTCCTTCCCTATATTCTAATATGCTTAATGTTTTACTTTGTGTATGGACATCCTTGTTGATTTGTTGCATGTCTAAATATTTTAAGTTGTACAATGTGATGTTTTGATGTGTGTACACACCATGATGATCACCACTTTGCTGCGTTTTTAAATTTGTATACATCTTCTTATGTTCCAGACTTATTGATTTTCTTCCTTTTGCACTCAGATTATGGATTTAAAATCTACCAATGCTGCGATCAATCCTCCTAGTTAGGTAGTTCATACTGAGGCTTGATGGGTTAAGGACACATTGTCACTATAAGGATGCTGGTGCAATCCCTGGCCTTGCTCAGTGGGTTAAGGTTCTGGAGTTACCACAAGCTGCAGTGTAAGACACAGATGCAGCTCAGTTCAGCATTGCTGTGGCTGTGGTGTAGGTTGCAGGCAGCAGAAGCTCCTATTCAACCCCTGCCCTGGGAACTTCCATATTCCCAGGTGTGGCCATAAAAATAAAAACAGAAAACAAAAAAAAATACTTCCAGTAATTTGCTTCTAAACAGCTGCATGGTACCCTTGGTGAGCTGTCCATTTACCATCCCAGGGATGGAACCCCAGATTGCCACAAAGTCCCCATGACTGCAAATGAGTGTGACAAAACAGCATCATGCACAAGCCATTACGAATCAGGATGGAAATTTCTCTGGGACATCCATCTAGGATCAGGATTGATGGGCAATGAGATATTCTTCAATATTTGATAGAATTCACCGTAAATCAGAATTCCTGTCATGGCACAATGGGAATGAATCTGACTAGGAATCATGAGGTTGCAGGTTTGATCCCTGGCCTCGCTTAGTGAGTTAAGGATCTGGCATTGTCGTGAGCTGTAGTGTAGATGGCAGAAGTGGCTTGATCTGGCATTTTTGTGGCTGTGGTTGTGGCATAGGCCAGCAGCTCTAGCTCCAATTTGACCCCTAGCCTGGGAACCTCCGTATGCTGCAGGTGTAGCCCTAAAAAAGCAAAATAAATAAATAAAGAAGAATTCACTTTAAATCTATTTGGGTCTATGGTTTTTCAAGGGGAAAATGGTTTTGGCTATCATTTCTATTTTCTTGGAATTAATTAATTATCTTTATCAATTGATTGATTGATTTTTAGGGCCACACCAATTGTATATGGAAGTTCCCAGGCTAGGGGTCAAATTGGAGTTTCAGCTGCTGGCCTATGCCACAGCCACAGCAATGCCAGGTCTGAGCCTCATCTTCAATCTACACCATAGCTCATGGTAACACTGGATCCTTAACCCACTGAGTGAGGTACAGGGATGAAATCCATGTCCTCATGGATAATAGTTGGGTTCATTACTGCTGAGCCACAAAAAGGAACTCCTAATTAATTCTTTGTTTTCCAAGAAAGACCATTTTTTGTCCTAGGTGTGCACCCTGTTGGTCTTTTGTCACCTGCAGCTTAGCACTCACACTCCTTCCAGTGACCACTTCAGCCTCCACCCCACACACACTAGACCCCTTACCCTCTGCTGTCTTCCTCTAGATTACATCTACTACTTTTAAGTTTTCCTCAGTTGGGTACAGAAGACAAAAAAGAATGATTAGTAGTGGTCTAAGTAACATTTGCATAGCACATGGTAGATCTCAAATACTTTGCAAATATGTGATGCTCTTGCAACTTAACAATAAACATCTAGAGATGACATTTCATTTTCCCCATTTTTCAGGTGAGAAAAAAAGGAAACATAAATATTCCAAGGGGAGGGAGTTCCCATCATGGCTCAGTGGAAACGAATGTGACTAGCATCCATGAGGATACTGGTTTGATCCCTGGCCTCTCTCACCAGGTTAAGGATACAGAGTAGCCGTGAGTTGTAATGTAGGTCACAGACATGGCTTGGATCCTGAGTTGCTGTGGCTGGGGCTCAGATTTACCCCTAGCCTAGGAACCTCCATATGCTGTGTGTGCAGCACTGAAAAGAAAAAAAAAAAGACAAAAATGAAGCATTCAAAGGGGAAACAACTGGTAAATATGTGGACCAGAATTAATTACCAAATCATGAACTTTTCCCATGGAATCAGGAACCTCTCCAAACTTCTGATCCATGGAGAATAGTTTCCAAATTACTAGTATTAAACCCACAATCTTGCATGGGGTGCTCAGGGGTGATGTATTTGGTTCAACTGGTCATTGCACAGCTACTCTGAACCAGGCACCATGTAATTCACTGGAAAACAGTGGGGAGAAAAGGAAATGTGAACCCTGCCTTGGGAGTGCTCTCATCATAAACTTCTCCAGATATTGCCCATGACCCGGTTGTCCCCTTCTAATTTGGACCAAACACCAAATACCCCAATGAGAAAGGAAATGCTTCAAAAAAGTATGCTGCTCTAGGCACATACTTGTGAAAGTGTTAAATTCAAATTCTGGGTTTCTTGGCAGGATCTTGAGATTCATTCAAGATCACTAAGCATCAGAAATATATCATTGGTACTTATGTTTGCTTCTAACTCTTCAAAAGGGCAAGAAAAATTATGACGACATAGAAGTACAGGATGTGGACTTGCTCTAGTACAAAATCTGCATCGCTAACTCCACCCTCCTTTATCTAGGATGGTTGAATCACCACTTGTGGGCTTTCTTTTCTGCTGTTTTCCCTGAAGCCAATCCTATCCCTAGGCAGGTGGACAGAAGGAGCACCAGTTCTATTAAATCAGTGCTCCCACTATCAGCCCTAGATGGTGATTGGCTGTTTATAACTCTATGCCTCAATAGTTCTGGTCTTATTTTAATTAAGTTCCTACTTGGCAGATAGATGACTAGGACATCAATTCCTGCAAGAGTGGAGACTTGGCTTATTCTCCTCTGTTTGTTTGTTTTTTTTCCTTTAAGGGACATAAAAGAACTATTCCTGAACCTCAGCATCTTCCTATTAATAAGCCTCTGAGTCTTCTGAATGCTTCATCTTCTCACGTCTCCTTTGCTCACACTACCACACTTTGGCTCCCCTCCTGCCTCTTAGTTCCTCTATTTATTCCTTGATGCCACCCACCTGACCAAACATCCAAGCTCTATGTTGGGTAAATAGGTGCCCTCTGCCAGAAACATTTCTTCAGTGCTCCACTCACCCTAGACAGTTCCCCACCTTGATGGACATGTCAACTTTCCAGGTGCCAGCCACTCCTAGTCAGACCTTCCTGCTCAAAACTAAACTCCTAAATCTATTCCAAACTCCTTCTTTTTTTTTTCTCAAGAAAAGTTGGATTCAGGAATACAATCTCTACTGTGCTTGTGTGATTTCATGTGGGGAGAAATAGGATACTTTTTTTCCTGATATAGTGGAATCAGAAGGAGACAAATCTTGGCCAGAATCATCTAAAGAGTAGCAGGCCATATTAGTAACAGAGGCCATACAGAGCAAAAGGATGTCTTAGATACAACTTGGGAAATCAAACCAAATACTTATTTTCTGAAGACATCTCTAGGACCTTTTACCATTTACCTAAAGAATGTGGGTAAGACAAGTTTTGTCTTTTGGATAAGGAACAAGAATTGAAGTATCTTGTGCAAGTTAACAAACTAGTCAGATGCAGTTTGGCATTGAAATCAAAGCATTTCAAGGCCAGTTGTATGAAGTTATATCACAGACTCCTTGGTACAGTCCACACAAATGACTGCCCTTATGTAATGCACAAGCTGCAAGAAGTTATGCCATATCCCCTCCACCAGAGTGAAGACCCCACACCACAAAACATATCTAATGTTATTTCATATTTTTTACTTGCAGGAAACCAATGATGAGGGGAAACCTGAGCCATATGCCTGAATTCCTCCTTCTGGGACTTACCAGTGACCCCCAAAACCAGCTATGGCTCTTTGCAAGCTTCCTGGCCATGTACCTGGTCAATGTGGCTGGCAACTCAGTCATCATTGCAGCCATCCGGGGGGATGCTCGCCTCCACACCCCCATGTACTTCTTCCTCTCCAACCTTTCCCTGGTGGACATCTGCTTTACCACTGTCATTGTGCCACAAATGCTGGTGAACATGCTGACTCAGAGAAAGACCATCCTCTTTGCCCAGTGCCTTGCCCAGATGTATTTCTTTGTGGCCTTTGGGATCACCGACAGCTTCCTCCTGGCTGCCATGGCCATTGACCGCTATGTGGCCATCTGCAACCCACTGCATTACACCACAACCATGGACCCCAGGCGCTGTCTCCTGCTAGTGATCACATCCTGGCTGGTGTCCCACCTCCACTCGCTCACCCACACCATCCTCATGGCCCGCCTCTCCTTCTGTGGGCCCAACATCATCCACCACTTCTTCTGTGATGTCCAGCCACTGCTGATGCTCTCCTGCTCTGACACCTCTGTCAATGAGCTCTTGGCCTTCACAGAGGGCTCCTTTGTAATCATGAGCCCCTTCCTTCTCATCACTACCTCTTATGTGTACATTGTCCATGCTGTTCTGCAGGTTCCTTCCAGGAGAGGCAGGTTCAAGGTCTTTTCCACCTGTGGATCCCACCTCACAGTTGTTGCACTATTTTATGGAACCATAATATCTGTGTATATCCGCCCTTCGTCCACCTACTCAGTGACAAAAGATCGTGTGGTCACTGTTATCTATACAGTAGTTACCCCCATGCTGAACCCTTTTATCTACAGCCTTAGGAATAAGGATATGAAGCAGGCCTTGCACAAACTGATGAGGAAGACGGAATAGTAGAACCCCTGTATGGTACATCTCAGCATTCACTCACTTGATAAGGACTCATGAAACATATGCTAGGTAATAGGAAGTATATTCAATTACATAGATATTGCAAAGATAAATCAATCAGGGCCGCTGTCTTCAAAATTAGTTACAGGAGTTCCCTGGTGGCTCAGTGGGTCAAGGTTCCAGCATTGTCCCTGCTGTAGCTGGAGTCTCTGCTGTGGCCCTGGTCATATCCTTGGCCCAGGAATTTCCACATGCTGAGGGCATGGTCAAAAAAATTAAATACAGCTCAGTAAGGAAGAGAAGTCAACTGCAATATAAAATTATTGTACTTTTTGGTAAAAATAAATAAAATGAGATACAGTTATTGATCTCTTACTGTATTATACAGTTTCTTTCTTTTTCCTTTCCAGTCTCTGGCTCATGTGTGTCACACCCATGACCAGTGTTGTGCAGTAGTTTTCCTGATGAAGAGCATGGAAAAACTCCTCTAGTAATGTTTTTTAAATGTTCTTTATGTGGGTCAGCTTACACAAAGCCTCAAAAGGTTACTGTTCCCATCATAGGAGTTATTAATCTTAGGTACCAAGCCCTTGGGTCCGAGTAGGGGATTCTCTTGTGACTTTTAGAACAGCTCATGACTTCTCCAAAGCTTTTCACAACTGGGTCACAGGAGGCTGCTGTACCTGCATAGTAAAAGGATCCTAAATATCTGGGTGAAACAACAATAATTTACAACTCAATCTCACAACTTGTGTGACTGTGATCAAGTCACTCAACCTAAGCCTCACTTTTCTCATGTGCACCATAGATACAATAAATGACCTCACCCCAAATTTATGATTGTCAAATGGAAAAATTCCAAATCTACCACTTTGTAACTCTGTGGAGTTTTTGATGTGTTCTTTTTTTACTGAAGTAGATTGACTTACAGTGTTATGTTACTTTTGGATCTACAACATATTAATTGGATATTTTTATGCATTACAAAAGGACTGAGTCCAATGAACATCTGTCTCCATACAAAATTATTACAATAGTTTTGAGCATATTTCCATGATGTACATCATGCCCCTGTTTTTATTCATTTTATAACTAGAATATTGCACCACTTCATCTCCCACATCTTTTTCACTCATTCCCACCCTCTGGAAACTACCTGTTTGTCCTTTGTATCTATGAGTCTGGTTTTGTTTTGTAAGGTTTGTTTGTTTATTTATTTATTTTTTTTTATTCCACATCTAAGTGAAAACATGTAGTACATTTCTTTTTTTCCCTCTGACCCATTTAATTTAGCATAATGCCCTCTAGGTCCATCCATGTGGTCACAAATAGCAAGACTTCATTCCTTTTTATGGCTGATTAGTATTCCATTACAGATATACACCATACATTCTTTATCTATTCATCTATCAATAGACTCTTGGAATATCCATATCTTGGCTATTGTAAATAATGCTACAATGAATGTAAAAGTAATAGGTGCATATATCTTTTCAAATTAGCATTTTCATTTTCCTCCAAAAAATATTCAGAAGTGGAATTGCTAGATCATGGGTAAAACTAGATTAGTCTCACTTCTAATTTTTTGAGAAACATCCATACTCTTTTCCATAGTAGCTATTCCAATTTACATTATCACCAGCAGTGTAAAAGGGCTCTTTTTTCTCTAAGTCATCATCCATAAATATTAATTGTAGCCTTTTTTTTGCTTTTGCTTTTGCTTTTCAGGGCTGCACCTGTGGCATATGGAAGGTCCCAGGCTAGGGGTTAAATCAGAGCAATAGCTGCTGGCACATGCCACAACCACGTGTGATCTGAGCCACATCTGCATCCCACACCACAACTCATGCCAACGCTGAATCCCTAACCCACTGAGCAAATCCAGGGAACAAACCTGCATCCTCATGGATACTAGCAGGGTTTGTTACCACTGAGCCACAATGGATGGATGGGAACTCCTATTTGTGCTCTTTTTGATGATTGCCATTCTGACAGGTGGGAAGTGACATCTCAGTGCAGATTTGATCTTCATTTCCCTGATGAGTAATGATGTTGAGCATCTTTTCATGTGCCTGTTGGCCATCTGTATGTCTTCTTTAAGAAAATGTCTATGGAGGTCTTCCATCCATTTTTAAATCAGGTTGTGTTTCTTTTCTGATGTTGAACTGTAGGAGTTATTGATATAGTTTGGATATTAACCTTTTATTGCTCATATCATTTACAAATATTTTCTCCCAGTCCATAAGTTTTCATTATGTTAATAATTCCCTTTACTGTGTAAACAATAATAAGTTTAACTTGGCCCCATTTGTTTATTTTCATTTCATTTATTTTGCTTCAGGAGAGATATCTAAAAAATATTGCTACAATTTATGTCAAGGAGCACTCTGCCTATGTTCTCTTCTAGGAATTTTATGATTTCAGGTCTTATGTTTAGGTCATTAATCCATTTTGAGCTTATTTTTGTATATGGTGTAAGTTAATATTCTAATCTCATTTTTTGAAATGTAGCTAACTGATTTCTCCAACACCACTTATTGAAGAGAACACTTTTGGTCTTTGCTCTGATATATATCCTTGCCTGATGCATCATAAATGAATTGACCAAAGTGTGTGGGTTTATGTCTTGGCTTTTTATTCAGTTCAATTCATCTATGTGTCTATTTTCGTGCTAGTATCATGCTGTTTTCATTAATGCAGCTTTGTAGTATAGTCTGAAGTCAAGAAACTTAATACCCAGCTTTGCTCTTTTTCTTAGTTTTTCTCTGGGCATTTGGGGTCTTTGTGGGATTCTCTAATTGTTGCCATTTTAATTATGATGTATACTGAGATGAGGAATTTTGGGTTTTTCCTGTTTGGGACTTTCTGTGCTGCCTGGACCTGGATGTCTGTTTCTTTTCCCAAGTTAGGGACATTTTCAGCTGTTATCTCTTCAGATAAATTTTCTGCCTTTTTCTATTTCTCTTCTCCTTTTTGGACCCATATAATGTGAATGTTACTATTATTGATGTTGTCCCAGAGATTCCCAAACTGTCCTCATTTTATTTTTTTTTAATTTTTTCCATTCAGCTTCAGTGATTTCCACTATATTGTCTTCCACTTTGCTGACCCATTCCTTGTGTCCTCTAATCTACTGTTGATTCCGTGTAGTGCAGTTTTAAATTCATTAATCTTCAATGTTGTTTGGTTCTTCTTTATATTTTCTCACTCTTTGTTAAACTTCTCACTCTCTTCATCCATTCTTCTCCCCAGTTTGTTGAGCACCTTTATAATCATTGACATGAACTCCAACTGATTTCTTGTCTCCATTTTCTTAGTTCTTCTTCTGGGTCTGTGTCTTAATCCTTCAGCTGCAACATATTCCTCTGTCTCCTCTTTTGGCCTAGTTCTCTGTGTTAATTTCTATGTATTAAGGAGGTCAGTGATTTCCTCATCTTGGAGAAGTGGCCTTATGCAGAGATGTCCACCGGGGTCCAGTAGTACAATGCCCTCCACCAGAGCTATATGCTCTAGGAGTGCCTCTTATGTGGGTTGCATGGGCCCTTCTTCCAGAGTGGGGCTGACTATTGTGGCCATTGCTGGTAAGCAAGCCAGCCTCAGACCTAGCTGGCTACCAGACCCTGACTCAAGAGGTAGATGCTGGCCCACTGGTAGGCAGGGCTATGTCCGTGGGCCCCTGGCTGTGAGCCCTGGGGGAAAAGGTGAAAATACTGACCTACTAAGGGGATCTGAGACTGGTGTTGACCCTCTGGTTGGCAGGTAATCCCCCAGCCTTAATAAGCTATGTGGAGGACTCCAAATTTCCTTGCCAGCATCAGTTTTATCATGATATGATTAGCTCCCCCAAATGGGTACCACTACATCAATGTCGACAGAGGGAATCCCAGTTACCTCCTGCCTCTTCAGGAGGCTCTCTGACATTAGCAGGTGGGTCTGACATGGGCTCCTTTGAAATGACTGTCTCTCTGCTGGGACTTGGGGCATGTGAGACTTGGCATGCACCCTTTAAGAACAATGTCACTGTTTCCTACAGTCCACTAGTTCTCCCATATGCAAGTCTCATTTGCCTTCAAAGCTTTTTGCTTTGAGGATTCATCTTGTTGGTGCAGATTCCTGTGCTGGGAGCTCAATGTAGGACTCAGAGAACTTGATTCTTGGGCAGAAGCTCTGCAGTTTTGATTATCCTCTAATTAGAGGCTCAACTACCCAGGGATGTGGGTCTTGACAATACAATGTCTCTGTCCTTCCAACCCATCCCGCTGTGGTTCCTTCTTATATCTTTAGCTGTGGAAAGACTTTTCTGCTAGTCTTCAGGTGACTTAATCAATGGCTGCTCTGTAAATAGTTGTAATTTTGGCATTCCTTTGAGAGGAGGTAAGCTCAGGATCTTCCGACTCAGGCACCTTTCTACACTTACCTAACTTTGGAATGTTTACTTATCCTAAGCTTCAGCTCCCTAGGTCTGAAATTATATTGCTTGGACCAGAAGCACAGATACCCCATTTACCATCTCTTGTGATCATAGACAGTACACTAACGTCTTGGTGCCTCAGCTTTTCATATGAAAAGGAAATATTTTCCTGGCAAAAATTTTCTTTTCACAGAGGGAATTAAGAAAAGAGATGGAAATTGAGAAAATAAAGTGAGAATTTAGATGGACATTGAGAAAGTAAAGTGAGGCTTTAATTAAGTGTGTTCTATGCCCCAGAGGGGAGGGAGGCAGACTGGTGAGCAGCTATCCTGCATTTCTTTGTCAAGCTTGTTATGAAAGGCATGTACCATAATGCAGGAGAAGAATATCCATTGGGATGGAGGGGCCTAGGGGTCATATTCCCTGATTCTCATTCCAGCTCCACCTTTCCCAGGGGAAGAGGGATTTTGTCCTAATTTAGCCTTGATCAGAAGTATCATGGGGACTTCCCAGTATGGCACAGCAGAAATGAATCCAATTAGTATCCATGAGGATCTGGGTTCAACCCCTGGCCCTCCTCAGTGGGTTAAGGATCCAGCATTTCCATGAGCTGTGGTGTAGGTCCCAGACTCAGATAGGATCCCATGATGCTGTGGCTGTGGCCTTGTCCAGTAGCAGTAGCTATGATTCAACCCTAGCCTGGGATCTTCCATATGCTGTGGGTGTAGCCCTAAAACAAACAAACAAACAAACAAAAAAAGATGAAAAAAAACAGAAAAGAAGAAGTGTTGTGGCATCAGGCCATGATGGGCACTTATATCATGAAGTTTCATTTTACTGTACTGAGAGAATAATGAGGAACAGGTTACAATCAGGTGCTAGGATTTGTGCATTTCCCAACTTTGTCTGCCTCCAGGACACTTATTAACCCCCAAATTTGTGGTTTTCTATCAGTATGGAGGCTTCTGCTTTTCTTGGCCCATGACCTCCACTGTTGGCAAGATATGTTGTCTCCTGCCACCTGGCCCTGTGTCCCCCCTTTCTTTGCTAATACCTAGCTATCTGCTTGCTATAACATCATCATGAACATTAAATGATATAGGAAGTGTTCAAAGATATATATTAGTTATGTTTTACGTATCTGGGACAGGATCCTTCATATAGAAAGCCCTCAATGAATTTCAGCCATTACAACAAAATTATATGAAAATATATCTATGGTCCCTTCCCAAAGAACATTCCAAGTTCTGTAATGGGGTTGGAAATAGTCATACTGTGATACATCTTTCCCACTGCTTTCAGCTCACATGCTTCCTGAAATTCATTATAAATTAATTGGTCCTTAGGCTTTTATCAGTGTTGTAGGGTTTCTTAAGAATTCCAGTGGCTATAGGAAAGGCATCTACAATGTCCATAATAACAAAATACCACTGAGCCTCCTTCTTCCTTAATTCCTCTCTCAATCCCTAACCCTAAACCTAAGCCTAAACAGTAAGTTGCAAATAACTTCACTGAAGCAAAAATTCCACAAGGAATGCTGTCCAGAACTTCAAACTTCTGCTATACAAAACTATGGCTATGAGATGTGAAGTAGACAAGTGAAGAAAAATTGGGAGAAAAAATTTTGTCCAGAGGAACTAAGGAGACTGGATAAAAAATATAACATGCTTTCTCAAGAGGAAAAAAAATACACAGCATTCCTAAATGAATGTTTTGTGCAAGATATAGTCCACTGATAACTCATTGTGGCTGGATCAGCCCTAATGGTGCTTATGGTGATTGTGAGACAACTTTGAGCAACACATGTCAGAAAACTTTGGGAGATAGGGTTATTACTCACAGGTCCTAGAAAGCCCCTGGCATAGCTTGGGCCACAGTGAGGTCAAGGGTAGAGAGAGGTGGAGAGAGAGGAAGAGAGTGGGAGATGAGAAGGGGAAGAGGAAGCTCACATGAGCCTAAGGCTCTGATTTTATTGGGGTGGGAGCTGGAAGATGAGGGAGCCAGACTTTATTCAAAATGGCCATCTTTGAAGTGGCTGCTCAGCCAATCAGAGCTTGTGTCAGGCATTTGCATTACAAAAACAAAAGCCAAGTGTCAGGGCTTAAACTACAGTGAAACTTCCAATGGGTACAAGCTTTCAGTCATAAAATGATTAAGCTCTGAGGATCTAAAGGACAATGTGGTGATTATTACTGTATTGTGTGCTTGAAATATGCTACAAGAGTAAGTCCTAAGCTTTTTCACCACAAAACAAAAATGGTAACTATGTGGGATTTCCCATCATGGCTCTGCGGTAAGGAACCCAACACACACCCATGAGGATGGAGGTCCTACTCCTGGCCTCGCTCTGGCATTACATTGAGGTATGGTGTAGGTTGGAGACAGAGCTCTTATCACATATTGCTGTGGCTGTAGTGTAGGACAGCAGATGAAGCTCTGCTTGGACTTGTAGCCTGAGAAATTCCATATGCCACAGGTGTGGCCTTTAAATCAAGAAAAAAGTAACCATGTGAGCTAATAGTTGTGTTAATGAACAGGATTGTGATAATGATTTCATTAAGTATATGCATATCAAATCATGTTGTACACTTTAAATATGTATGATTCTTTTTTTTTAATAGAGTAACCCCTTTTGTTGCAACAATGTTGTTTAAAACCACAGACAGCACTGAAGGAGACTCGGTGGCAGCACAGGAAAGCCAGAGAACAGAGGTAAAAGGTTGTCTACGAGTGACTCACAGAGACCACCAACAATTAAGAGGAAGATGTGAAAAGGAAGGGTACCCCAGGCCGAAGACGTGAAGGTTTTCCTCTAAGACTGGGATCTTGTCATAAGGAATCAGTTTCTTGCATTTTTGCCTGTTTTTTAAAAAATCTTCATCTCTTTGCCAACTTTTGTGTTTCTCTTTTCTTTCACCATGTGTCTTACAGATTGTACTCAAGATAGTCTAAAGTTGAGAGAAAGAACCACTAGAAACCCAGGGTGGGGAAGGATAAGCAAAAAACCAGAATTAAGCTGTGGTACATTTCAATTGCAGCAGTCTTTGAGGAAGCCCAGTTCTCCCAGCCTTTGCAAGAATGGTTCTCAAACAGGGATGACTGTTCAATCTTGCTCAGCTCAATCCTTCCCACTTTCCCTGGGGCTGCCATGGAGGTGACCTCTGCTCACTGCTTGAAGCACAGTTGCCATCAGCAGCCACAGCCCAAAAGCCAGTGCAGATCATCCACCCAGCCCAGCTGCCATTGCTGCCATCTTCCTAGAATTCTTTTATAAAGCATAACTTATAATGTGCAAATTTCTGTTGTAGAGCAAAGTGACTCCATCATATATATATTATATTCATGACATATATATATACATATACTTTTTAATATTTTTTTCCACCATGGTCTACCCCAGGAGGATGGATATAGTTCCCTGGGCTATGCAGTGGGACCTTGTTGTTGATTCATTCTAAATGTAACAGTTTGCATCTACTGACCCCAAACTCTCAGTCTCTCCCATTCCCTCTCCCCACACCTTATGTATGTATAATTCTTTAAGTCAATTATGTCTCAATTAAGCTGGAGGAAAAAAAATATTAAGTGGATCTTGACTGACCAGGAGCTTTTTCTGAGGGTCTGCCTTGAAGCAAGACACAAAAGGATAATCAGTGTCACCAACAAGCTAAAAACTACAATTACTTAGTGAGTTTCCATGTTCTAGTAGCAGAGCCAGTGGATAGTGGCGGCATGGTGTACAGAAATCACTAAGGAGAACAATGGTTTGGGATTCAAAACTTGGCTCTGCTGCTTATTTTTAGCAAACCTCAGTTTTTTTCATCCATGTAGTAGCTATATAGCAGCCAGCCCTTGGAGTTTGGTGAGAAGTAAAGGAGATTAACTGTCTAAAGTAAGAGGTATGATTTGTGAAAATTAAAGGAGTTTAATTATTTGAAGTAAGTGGTCTTTGCCTGGTTAGTTATGATTGTGATAGTGAGTGGAATGTTATAACTTGAAGCAGATTACCTGAGCTTTTCAATAAGAAATCAGAAAAAAATGGGAAAGGACCAGTTAGTGAGAGTATTTGGTCAATTCCAGAACTCACTTTCTGAGACCAAAGGCAATGATCAAGGCCAGGCTGCTTTCACTTAATGGGGACAGGGAGGAGGACATGGGGACTCTGATGACTGTTTTCCAGGAAACCTGGGCACCTCTTGTCACTCCCTTCTCTATTGTAACTGTAATTGGTCACATGAAGCAACCCTGGCCTGAGACAGCTGTGCTTATCGAGGTTGCAGACCCCGGAGAAGTGATGGTTTGGCCCACACCACCAGGTTGCCCCCAAGACCTGCTGAGGGGACAGCTGAGGATGAGAGGAATTTAGGATGGACACTGGAGGAGGGAGAGGATCAGCGGTAACTGCAACTTCCAGACCAGTGACAGCAAAGGAGGTTCATTCCTCCACCCTCCCCCTTCTAAGTTTCCCCTGAGGAAAGGAGGCCTGAAGAATCCATGGAGGGGAGTTCCCTTCATGGCTCAGCAGTAAAGAACTGAATCCAACTAGTATCCATGAGGATGTTGGTTTGATCTGTGGCTTCTCTCAGTGGGTTAAGGATTCAGGGTTTCTGTGAGCTGTGGTGTGTAGGTCGCAGATGCAGCTCAGATTTGGTATTGCTTGTGGTTGTGGTTGCAGTTCCAATTCAACCCCTAGGGGACTTCCATATGCAGCAGGTACAGGCCTAAAAGCAAAGAGTGAAATGACAAAAAAAAAAAATAGATTCCACAGAGGAAGGGCTCACCAGACCTGTGTGGGGAGAACTGGATCTGTGTGGCACAAAGCATAGACTGTGGCATTCATGAAAATGCACCACTCAGCTCTGCTGTGGTGGGAGCAAAAGTAACTCCCAGCTCCTGCCCCTGCCAGTCCATCTCAGGGTTGTGCTGTGGAGGAAGAAAGTCTCCCACTATCAGGAAACAAAGGATACTGCAGCCATCAACCCCACAGCAGCTGGGCACCCTGAGGGGATTCTGGATGGGGATAAAAAAAAAAAACAGGATATTAGCTCTGGGTAGTTAAGGTGCATATCAAAAGTATGAACACAAGGATCCCAGACTCTTGCATCTTACCATACAAAAGTACTAAGTTCATCAACTAGAAATGCCTGGTTTTATTTTAATTATCAGCAAATTTTTTTCTCTATGGCTTCACCTGGGAGTACCCCAGGGCCAAGATCAAATCAGAGCTGCCGCTGCCAGCCTACACCACAGCAAACACAACACCAGATCCAAGCCCCATCTGAGACCTATGCTGTAGCTTATGGCAACACCAGATCCTCAACACACCAAGCAAGTGAGGGCAGAGATTCAATCCACATTCTCACAGAGACCTCGAGACCTTAATGTTCTGAGCCACAACAAGAACTCCTACAGCAATCTTTTGATGTACCAAATTCTTGGGTTTTTGGAAAAAATTCACATATGTTTTGGCTCCTTCCTTACCTCTTTAGAAAGGTCTGTCAGTGCTGTCTGAGAGGCTGCTTCCTGGGCTTAAGTCCTCAGTATGTTCACTTAATGAAACATAAACCTCAACTTTTAGGTTTTTTTTTTTTTTTTTTTTCAGTCCATGGTACAAAGAACATGCTTTCACAGCCTGCTCCTGGCCAATGATTAATCATGACAGGGATACCAAGACAGGCTTATTTCCAGAGAGTTACAGGCACCTGCTGGTGGACCATTTTGATGCAGGTTCACCTCCCCCAAACATTGTCCTGTTTAAAGTTCTCTTGGTATCTGGCTGTAGACTGAGACTTTTCCCACCCCATTCTTTCTTCCTTCCCTCTTTTCTTCCACAGGTCCCTGCATCAGAATTTGAAGGCACTCCCCAATTTGTCCTGCCCCCTCCTCAGTGCATCTCTTACACAGTAAATCCCACCTTGGCATCTGCTTCTCAGAAGACCCAAACTAAAGCATTAACCAATACCTTGCAAACAATTCTATTCCTTGGCAGATAACCATAGAGAAACCTGAATGGGTACACCAGGAGAAGGTTCATGAATGTTCATAAGTCTAGCAGTTCAAAATGGAATCAAATGATCTTTTGACTTCATTTATTGTGGTTTTACATTCTCACCTATGAAAGCAATCTAACAACTTGATGAAAAGAAAGGAGGAATAAACCCCAGTTCTCCAGACATTTGCTTTGAAATAATAAAGCTTGAGCAATCGCTAAAATATCAATAATGGAACAAAGAAATGGTAAATGATTGCTATTGTGGAGATGCTCTCTTTAGAGGATGGTGGTCTAAAAGTTTCACCAAGAGTTCCCTGGTGGCCAAGTGGCAAGGATCCAGAGTTATCACTGCTATGGCATGGGTTCAGTCCCTAGCCTGGGAAATTACTCATGCTGTGTGTATGCCCCCCCCAGGAAAACCCCAAAACTTGACATTATAAAATAAATAAAAATAGAAGATTCTCCAATTCACGCACAGAAATTTTTTCCTAAGAAAAATAAACAGTGGAGAAGACCAGGTCACATTTACTCAAAATGTCAGTTTTTCATTTTTTTAATGAGAATAGGAGAAATTCTCCTTGAGATAATAAACAACTAGGGCAGGGGGTGGGGGGATGGCAAATGGAACTCACACAGACATCAACATTAGAATGGATAACTGCATTAGGGTAAAATCCAAAATGGAATTTAAGTAATACTCCCTTAACTGCAGTCTCCAAAATTCAAAAATCAATGAAAGGTACTTTATAGAGTTTCAGCAAACTCATTTGGTAGCCAAAACTGACCTGAAGTGACATGTGGCTATTTTCAAAAATGTGTTTATTTCACTTGATGTGAATATTTCCTCATTTTCTTGCCAAATTATTACTGTGTTTGGTTACAAGGTGAAAAACTAGAACCCATCAATGCTATCACAGAAATAATGATACATGTACAGGATTTCTTTCCTAAAATTGAAGGCATTCTGAATTCCAAAATGAATAGCCCTTAAGATATGAAGTAAAACAGTGACCCTTCACTAGACAGCAATGAGAAAGAATGACCTGTAGGTACAAGTAACTAATACAAATGAATGTTCCCCAAAACACAACATTGATGGAAAGAAGCTAAATGATTCCATTCATGTCAAAGACAAAATAAGGAAATACAAACAATACCTGATTTATCCATATGTGCATAGTTGGTGCTAGGTGAGTAGGACAACTATAAGAAAACCATTCCTAGATATTTTATACTCTGATATATATATAATTCACAATTAAAAATATAGGGTATAAAATAATCTTGCATGCAGCAGTACCCCTGTTTCTTAGGCAGATTTTTTTTTATCTCTACCCTCTGGAATCATGGGGATCAAGCCTATTCATTTTTTCTATGTATTGAACTGTAGGAATTTGAAGATGATGTTTGTATGGCCCACCATTTATCAAATCTGTTCAACTCATTGATTGTTATTTATTTGCTGGTTTTCCTTTATGAGGCTCTGGGTCTGATTAGTGTGTGAATTCCATAGCAGGTTGGGGTTCACGGAGATGGAGCCCACCCACACCCATGCCCATGGGAGTGTTACCAAGAGCAGTGCTGTCAGGATTCCCCGACTTGGTCACTCTGATCCTACTGAGGTTCAAAACTCCAGGGCCAGAGGGGACAGCTGATGGGTTAGACATTTGCTCTGACTCATCTGTAACTAGGAGATCAGGGGCTGGGTCCCAGGAGACACACCATGTGAAAAACCCACAGCTCCTCCTGGTTCCTGTTCCTGAATTGACTGCTCAAGCCCTGGGTCTTTGGTCTGTGCTGCTGTTAGAGAGAAGGAAGAAAACTGAGATGCTAGCGAGTCTTACTGAGAAGGAGGGTAGGCAAACCAAACAGGTGAGGCAGACCCAACACCTTGTGATTTTGACAAGATCTGAGGATGGTCAGAATTTCCAGGTAAGACCTGAGTCATAGAGACAGGAGGCACTGGTCAACACACCAATACACACACACACACACACACACACGCATGCACATACACACACATCTCTACCCCATGCCTTTCTCCTTTCTTGCCCCTTCCTTACTCAGCAAAATACACCCTAGCTCTCTTATCCACCATAAAGAGGACCATGATTGAATATTCATGAACTTTCTGAGAATCCAATCTGAAGTCAATGCTGATCAGTGGTCCCCAAGTCCCTGGCAGGGGCTGAGATATGGCAGCTGCAATAATAGTGTTCAGGACCTGTACAATGTGCCTGGAGAATTCACTTGCAGCCCAATCAATCCTGAGGGGCTTTCAGATTCCTTCTAAGCCACCACCCAAGGAGAGCAACTATCTCCACAACCACTTAGAGTTCAGCAACTTTTTATTTTTCATCTTTTTATTTTTAGGTTTGTCTTTTTCTATTATAATTGTTTTATGTTGTTCTATCAATTTCTACTGTACGGCAAAGCGATCCAGTCATAAATATCAGCTTTATTAACTGGAGTCTCAGAATGATTTGAGCTAGATTTATTTAGACTCATTTTACAACTGGGGTTCTGTTAGGTCAAACGCTTTGACCAAGATGATACAGGTAGAACTCAAACCTGGGTCTCACCTGTCAAAGCGGATGCTTTGTCATGGTTACCACTAGGTTAGAGCCATTGCCACCCAAAGCTTACTAATGATGACACTGGTGACAATAGTTATTATAATTCTATAACTTGAAAGTTTAGTGTCTGTAACCTGGTGATTGATATTCTATAACTTTACAGTTTTGATAGCCTAACTTCCCACACACAGACCATGACTGAGGAAAAGTCCAAATTTCTCAGGACTGAGAAATTTTTTTGGAAGTAGGACATTCCATTTTGAAAGAAGGACAGTCCTAGGTAAACATAGAGGACAAGTTGGTTACCCCAGAAAACATCATCATTTTGTTAAGTCCATCAAGGGCAAAAAAAGAGAGAGATAAAACAATAACATCAGGGAAAGCAAGGATTTAATGACCATTTGATAGAAACTGGTAGTCATTCCATTTCTATACAATCCTTATCTGTTTCAGTCCTTACAAGATCATGAGTTATGTATTGATTTTTTAGAGTTAAGTTGATTTGCAATGTTGTTTCAATTTCTACTGCACAGCAGAGTGACCCACTCATACATACATATATACATACTTTTTTTCTCATACTATTTTCCATCATGTTCCACCCCAAGAGATTGGGTATACTTCCCTGTGCTCTACAGTCAGACCTCATTGCTTACCCATTCTAAATATAATAATTTGCATCTACCAACCCCAAATTCCCATCTATCCTACTTTCTCCCCTCCACCCCCTGGCAAGCACAAGTCTGCACTCCATGTCTGTGATCTGTTCCTGTTTTTTAGATAGGATTTTTTTGCCATATTTTAGATTCCATATAAGTGATATCATATAGAATTGTCTTTCTATCATTTTTATGAGAATCTCTAGTTGCATCCATGTTGCTACAAATGGCATTGTTTGTTATTTTTTATGGCTGAGTAGTATTCCATTGTGTTTGTGTGCCATATCTTTTGTATCCATTCATCTGTCAATGGACATTTAGGTTTTTTTCCATGTCTTGGCTATTGTGAATATTGCTGCAATGACTATAGGGGTGCATGTGTCTTTTCAAATGAAAGTTTTGTCCCAATACATGCCTAGGAGTGGGAATGCTGGATTATATGATTGTTCTGTTAATTATTCTCTTTGAGCAGATGCAGAAATTGAGGTCAGAAAGACTGCTAAACCTTGCTCAAGGTTACAACTCACAAAGGGGTTTGTGTCAGATGAAGGTCAGTCAGACCCAGAAGATGTATTTTATCACCATGTCAAAGATCATGGCATGAACCTGGCTGGCACTGCCTCTTGGTGTGTACATCTTGCCATGCATACAAATGCAGAAACTCTCATTTTGAATTTTATATGGTCCTGAATAAAACTTCTAAGTTTCTGGCATTTTGATAAATTTCAGCTGTTCTATATGATAAGTTTATGTCCACATCTTCTAGATGAGGATGAAGAGATAGTAAAAAAAGATCTGCCCAAAATATAAAAAGAAATGAGGGGTTTTTTTGTTGTTGTTGTTGTTGAATCAGGAAGCTCAGGTTCCATTTTATCTACTACTGCTTCTAGCAATATTAGCAACAAGTGTCACAATTTATTGAAGACCTACGCTGTGTTAGTGCTTTGAATATATCATTTCACTCATTATCTGTGATAAGTATACAAAGTGGGCACACAATTTACAGATGAGGAAACTGAAGCAAAAAGAGGACCTGAGGATGTGTATGTTGCAGAGGGTAACACAACCAGAAATGATTCACAACTAGTCTTTAAGACACCAAAGTCAACATTCCTAAGGACTGAGGATTAGATAATTTTGACATTGGTGATGATGTTGAAGATAATGATGATGCTGCTGATAATGATGATAATAGTGATGATGATGATGGTGATGATGGTGGAGATGATGATGCTGATAATGATGATGGTGATGATGATGCTGATAATGATGATGATGCTGATAATGATGATAATAGTGATGATGATGATGCTGATGATGATGGTGATGATGATGCTGATAATGATGATGATGCTGATAATGATGATAATAGTGATGATGTTGGTGATGATGATGATGGTGATGATGATGGTGATGATGTTGGTGATGATGATGATGCTGATAATGATGATGGTGATGATGATAGGAATGCTTGTTTATAAAATATCTTTGAGTTTATAAAGTAACTTTATCCACATTTTCTCATTTGATGGATCTTCAAAAGAAAATGAGTACAAATAATCCCACCATGCCAAGAATATCTGAGTGCTACTATGACCTTTTTATGTAATGTGCATTCCTTCTCTACTCCTGAATGACACACATGTACACACACAGAGACTCAGAAGAGAGACACACACACAGAGAACTACCCTTAAGAATTTTCTAGTAAATAGAAACCCCCACAGATACCTTATTCAAACTTCACAAGCCTATGAAATCCCTAGCTTTCCTGTTTAAACAGGTAGGTGTGGACTAAGACTTAGGAATCCTCTTCCTAGCTAATCTCCAGTTCAACCTCCTCTGGGAAGTCTACAGGACCACCTAGTGGACAGCAAAAATGCAGAGTTCACCCTCAACAAGTCTCCTAATCATTGTACTGAGTTCTCATCTCTGTACATGTTTACATGCCCACCAGCAAGAGACATCAGAGCATCTCTGTGACTTTTGGGGAAAAAAAAAAAAAAAAAAACACAGAAATCAGACAAAAGGCTTTGAATGGTGCCACCTTTTGGAGGCTACAGGTATTTAAGCAATATTTTCCATATATTTTTCCACTTTCAATGGAAATCAGAAATCAAACCAGAAACTCTGACTTCCTGCTCCTGGGCTTCTCTCCACACCCAGACCATCAGCCTCTCCTCTTTGGGCTCTTCCTGGCCATGTACCTGGTCACTGTGCTGGGGAACCTGCTTATCATCCTGGCCATTGGCTCAGACCCTCACCTCCACACCCCCATGTACTTCTTCCTGGCCATCGTATTCTTCATTGACACCTGCTTCTCCTGCACTGTTGTCCCCAGGGTGCTGGTCAACATCCAGACACAGCACCACACAATCTCCTACACTGTGTGCTTTGTGCAGATGTAATTCTTCATGGCATTAACTCTGTGGGTGATTTCCAGCAGGCTGTGATGGCATATGACTGCTACATGGCCGTCTCTCTTCCTATCCAGTATACCATGATCATGTGTCCCCAGTGCTGCCTGCTGCTGGTCACCACATCCTGGCTTTGTGGCCACCTCCTGGGATTCTCACTCACTCTCTTCATGTCTCAGTTCTCCTCTGTTCCTCCCATTCCATTCCACACTTCTTCTGCGACATGCCCCCACTCCTCAAACTTGCCTTCTCAGACACACACATCTTTCAGGTCACCATGTTAACTGAGGCCATTCTCTTGGGCATTACCCCTCTCACCTGTGTCCTGATCTCTCATGCCCACATCATCTACATCGTCCTCAGGGTCCCCTCTCCTGGGGGAAAGCACAAAGTCTTCTCTACCTGTGGTGCTCACCTGACAGTTGTCACTCTCTTCTATGGGACCCTCTTTCTGGTGTATTTCCAGCCCTCCTCCTACTATTCTGAAGACACTGGAATGGTGGCCTCTGTGATATATACAGTGGTCACCCCCATGCTGAACCCCTTTATCTACAGATTGAGGAAGAGTTACATGAAGGAGGCTTTGTCCAGATTCTTCAACTGGGGGAAAAGTTCTACTCAATAAAATGTCATTCCCAGACTAAAAGCTCAGGCTCCAAGAAATGCTTTCTTCTCAGATGTTGTTGTTGTAACTTTGAAACCTTGAATTCAAAGCAGGTTGGTTCTCAGCATCCCAAGCAGGTTTTGAAAGGGGAGAATGTCTGACTTGGTGTGACTGGTTTAGTCTTAACTGGCCAAGGAAAGAGCTACATCCTGGAGTAGGAGTAGCTAGAAGCCCCTGTAGCATGACTTGCCTGGGTATTGGTGACCAAGCATAGTCAAATCAGAGTGGGAATCCTCAAAAGATGACATCAGACAGGATGTAGGTTCTTGGAGGAAGCCCAAGTAACAACTCAGGCTATAGTGAACCTGTCCATTCACTACAAGACATGTGAAAATATCTGGGAGAGTCAAATGTCTCAGTTTCAGGGACCACCTCCATACCCAGCTTTAGAAACACCTCACTTATAGGGATTAAGCTATACAAGGGAAAGATGAACCAAGAAGAAGCACTTTTTTCTGTGTGTAAGTGAGCAAGAATAATTCTAGGAGCGGAAACTAGGCACAGATAGATCAGATGCTATGTCAAAATCACACAGCTGGGATTAGAACTAAGACTGTGGGGAGTCCCACTGTGGCAAACCAGATTAAGGATATGGCATATGTCCCTGCTGCAGCTTGGATTCAGTCCCTAGCCTGGGAACTTCCATGTGGCACAAGTGCAACCAAAACCAACAAAAACATCAAAGACTATGACAGTGATTGATGAGGTGTATTGAGACAGGTTTGTGATTTTTTTTAGTTTTTAAATTCTGGCTTGTTTCATTTTTCTGTACTTAAGTAAAATATATACTCCTTACAGTAAATTTGTAAAATACACTAATAGGAAAAAGAAGAAAAGGAAAATCTCACCATCTCTGCATTTTAAAGATGATCACAAGTAATATTACACATGATTTCCCTCCTTTTTTTTTTCCTTCTTGCCTTTTTTAGGGCTTCACTTGTGGCATGTGCAAGTTCCCAGGATGGGGCAGAATCAGAGCTGTAGCTGCCAGCTTATGCCACAGCCACAGGAATGCCAGATCTGAACCGCATCTGCAAAATGCACTGCAGCTTGCTGCAATGACAGATCATTAATGCACTGAGTGTGGACAAGAATCAAACCCACATCCTTATGGATACTAGTCTGGTTCATTGAGCCTCAATGGGAACTCCCTGTAGTTGCTTTTTTGTCCTTTGGTGACAAAATACTGGATGTACAATTTTATAGCATTTTTGCTTAATCTTATATAAGAACTACATTCATGTTATTAACTGATTTTATATGAGAAAAAAGATCCTTGACTTATATTGTGTTTCACCATTATTGGATGTTAAGGACATTCAAAGCTTTCTCTAGGACTTCCTGTGTGGCTCACAACATAACTACTCAGCATTTCTTTTACAGTGGCTGTGGCTCAATCCCTACTCTGGTATGTCCATATGCCACAGGTGCAGCCACTTGTTTTTAAAAAAAGCTTTCTCTATTACATATAACAATACAATGAAAGACTCTGAAATGAAATGATTTTTATATTCATCATATGGAACTTTCAATATTGTCAAAAGTAGAACATCTAAGTAGCACTTCCTGCAGTCTCATTATCCATGCTGCCAGCATGTGTAAATGACTCTGCCCTTTTGTCTATGTCCTTTCCAAATTCTGATGTTCACATTTCCCCTTAAATGTAACTAATATGATAGCCAAAATGATATCTCCTGGCTTTAGTTTTATTAATTATTTTAATATTGGTAAAGAGACTATTTTTCCTGGCTCTCTTAACAAATTTTTTAAATTCCCTTATTAATTGTTTTTCATGTCATCTGCCTATTACCTTCTGGGAAGTTTCTTTGATTTGTATGGACCTTTTTATATTAAAGACATTACAGCTTGTTATTGTTTGCCTTGGTAATATTCTTAGGTAATTCTTTACTTCTTAACTTTGTGATTTTTTTATATAAGGAAGTTTTTATTTCATTATCAAATTTAGACAGCTTCTTTTTAACCCCTTTTGATAGAGCAAGAATTAAAAATCCTCCCCTTTGCAGAATTCATACAAATACTCAATTTTTTTTCATTTTCTTATAGAATATAGTATTTTCATATAATCAAATGTTATTTTAGAATGAAATTACATCATTAAAATACTTCTCTTTAAAAAATGACATTACCTCTGATATTAAATTAAAGGGGATATTATGAATCATTTTATACAAGTAAATTTTAAATTTAGATTAAAAAATACACAACCCACCAAAAAATGTAGTAAGAAATAGAAAATCTAAATAGACCTGTAACTATTGATGAAACTGGATTGATAGCCAAAATCCTTTCTTCAAAGAAAATTTCAGGCTCTCAGGGCTGCAACAGTGAATTTTATAAACATTCAAGCAAGAAAGAATTTCTGGCTTGCAAAACTCTTTCAGAGACTAGAAATTAAAGAAGCACTCACCAGTTCCCATTTGGAGATTAGCACAACCTTGATACTTAAAACTAACAGGGACATTGCAAAAGAGAATAGGAATAGGCTCATCTCATTCATGAATTAAATGCATTGAGTCAAAGTAAAATATTAGTAAGATTATCAAAACAATGAAGAGAAAACATGATGACAGTATTATCAAGTTGAGTTTTCCCAGGAATGCAAAGTTGATTTAACATTTAAAAATCAAGTAAGTCAATATAATGATAAAACAAATGACAGGGATTACATGATGCCAGAATAACATCTCAATAGATGCAAGAAAAAAATTGATATAATTAAACACAAGCTAGTTGAAATGTTCTGTTAGTGGTCAACTTAAAAAAAAAAGTACAACCTAAAATTTGAAACTTAAGTTTTATTTTGGGCAGCATTAGACCTAACCCAGGAGGGAGCATCTCAAGTAATCCTGAGAAAACTGCTCCTTGGAGACAAGGGGGCAATCAGGATACATAGGAGTTTTAGCAGCAAAAGCCAGGCAATAAGAACAAAAGGCTATAGAAAACCAGATATCTCAAACTAAGGAATTTAGCATTTTTCTATGGGAAGATGAAAAGGTCTGGGCTCAGGGAAATTATTCCTCTGATATGAACCTCAGCTCTCTGGGACTGGCATCCTGTGTTTTCAAGGCCTCTGTTTCCCCAGGGCTTGCTGTTAGGAGTGGCTGCAGTCTGATGGCTGCTAGATGGCAGGTATTCTTTGTTTCCTTCTTGAGTTCCCTCAGTTCTCACACCCCTGGGGGTGGCTGCACTCACTGATGACTGTGACAGCCTTTGTTTTTTTAAAAAATAGCCTGGGTTCAGCATTTAAGAAAACTCTGAAATTCTGCTCCAAAGAGGCAGGAGGAAATAACCTTAGAATGTGTGTGATAAAGGTGAAGGGGGAAGTGCATACAGCCAGGCACACATTTCACAAAAGTGTGCTGCTGGTCCTGTGAAGGTTACTACTAGTCATAAGGAACAGACATCACCATGAAGGATTTTAGTGCTTTTCTACTTAGGAGGGGTTGCAAGAATTGGATTCAATGAATTTCTTCTTAAGAATATCTAATTATCTGAAGACCTCTTCATCCAGTTTTCCCAGAGCACAGAGTGGCTCACTCCTCATCTCCACTCTGAGCTCCCAGGGGGTAAGGGGTTGAGGGTCAGCAGCTACTGTGGCTCATGATTTAATCTATGTTGAGGCAGATGGCAAGTGCCAAACTCCAGTTCACATAGCAAGTAGACATAGAAGAAAATTTCCTTCACCTGAAAAAAAGGAGTTCTTTTTTCACACATAGAGCATAGATAATATGTAATGGTTGTACATTTAATTACTCTCCCTCCCATGAGGAACAAGATAAACACCAGCTCTCACCACAACTATCCCACACTGTACTTGAGGTCACATCCAGTGCAGTAGGATAGGAAAAATAAATAAAAGATAGGAATTCTCTAAGAAAAGCAACAATACTTCATTTTATTCATTGCTGATAGTTCCATAGTATTGCCATTCAAAAGAGTCTATACATGAACCGTTCACATTATTAAAGTGAACTGGAGTTTGGCACCTGCCATCTGACTATGTGGGTTAAAACATGAGCCACTGAAACTGCTGACCCTTAACATCTCCTGAGGGGAACTCAGGGTGGAGGTCAGCAGGGAGGCATTCTGTGCTCTGGGCAAACTGGAGAAATAGGTCGTCAGATACTTAGATATTTTAGGAGAAGATTTTATGGGCCCAATTCTTGCATCTTCTCCTATCTAGAAAAGCACTAATTGGTAACATCTACTCCTGGTGACTAGTAGTAACCTTCACAAGACCAGCAACAAACCTCTGTAAAATGTGGGCATAGATGCATACATTTCCCCTTCACCTTTATCACATGTACCCTGATATTTCCCCTCTCCTCTTTGGGGTGGTATTGCAGAGCTCTCTGAAATGCTGCCTCCTGGCTGTAGTTAAGTTGACAAAACAAAATATATCAAAGTCATCTGCAAGTACTACCAGGTGAGCTGGTGGGCCCTGAGGGAACTCAGGAAGGAACAGGGAATACCTGCCATCTAGCAGCCATCAGACTGAAGCCACTCCTAACAGAAACCCTGGGGAAACTGAGGCTGTGAAAACACAGGATGCTGGCCCCAGACAGCTGAGGCACATATCAGGGGAATGATTTCAGTGAGCCCAGACCTTTTCATCTTTCCATAGAAAAGTGCTAAATTCCCTAACTTGAGATATCTGTTTTCCTCTAATCTTTTTTTTTCCTGCTACCTGCCCTTTGTTGCTAAAACTCCTATGTATTCTGATTGCCCCTTTGTCTCCAGGGAGCAGTTTTCTCAGGGTTACTTGAGATGTTCTTTTGTGGATTTAGGTCCTAATTTTGCCCCAAGTAAAACTTGACTCTCAACTATCAGGTTGTGCATTTTTTTAAGTAGACATTTTTTGGGTCCATGAAAAAAGAGACCCAAAGCAGACTTCTATCATTTGCCTGAACTCTACAAGGAATTAGAGCCTTGGTACCACCATAGGCCCCTTCTGCTTATCCACCTCCTTGGGGAGTCTAGACAAATTGTCATGAATCTCTCCTGGATCTCAGATCTCCCATATCAGTTGATGATCCTGAGTTTTATTTGGTGGTGTGTAATAGGTACCTGCCCCTCAGTTAAAAGAGACTGGGTGGGGGGGCACTGTTTGAAAGATACCAGGGGGAATATCCCATCAGAGAAGAATACTGAGGGGAATGGGGAAGCTGGTTGAAAAACACCAGGGAATACCCTCTCAGAGGAGACACTGGGGGAAGCACAGGTGAAAGATATTGGGGAATATACTTGCCAGTGAAGACACTGGGGGGTTCAGTGTACCCCCTCATGGAAACACTGGGGAGTTCCATTAAAAGATACTGGGGACTACACCTCATCAGTAGAGACACTAGGGGTCTCCAGGGGCCTCCTCATGGAGTTGCTGAGGGGTGGCTTGGTTGACAAATACACATTAACAAGGGAGGGCCTTAGTCAGGCCAAAACCACACAAAGCAAGATGATTGGCCAGAGGAAGCGCAGAAGGTCTGCCCCCATAGGAGTGATTTCAAGGCCCTCCAAAGCATGTGTCACTCTCTTCCTATCTTGGTCTTTCTCTCTCTCTGTCTCTCCCTCCCTCTCTCTTTTCCCTACCCCCACCAGCTGGTCTGTGCTTTTTCTACAACTATCTTATCTCTCTTCTCCTTAATAAATACTTATTTGCCTCACTACCCTCAGCCTCTTTGCAGAATTATTTGTCCAAAGGAACAAGTTCTGGGGACATACCTCAACGGGTTAGGGTTCAGTGTGCTCACCCCACCACCATCAAGGAACAGAGTTATCCACACATTGAGTGGCCTACCAAAGACATCTTTGCCAAACCTGGGAATAAACATTCCTAACACTACTGGAATAAATGGTCATAAAAGGCCTCCCAAAGCCATGTTTGTATTTATGACCATGGAGGACCACTTTGAACTGGAGTTTGGCAACTGCCAACTCTCTCTAATGGGTTAAATTATGAGCCCCTGCAGCTGCTGACCCTCACCGTCTCCTGAGGAGACCTCAGGGTGGAGATCAAGAGTGAGGCCCTCTGTGCTCTGTGCAAATGGGAAAACCGGGTCTTCAGATACTTACATATTTTTAGGAGAAGATTTTATGGGCCCAATTATTGTATTTTCTCCTACCTAGAAAAGCACTAGTTGGTGAAGTCTGCTCCTCATGACTATTAGTAACCTTCACAAGACCAGCAACAAACATCTGTAAGTATCCATAGATGCATGAACCTCCCCCTTCACCTTTATCACAAATCCTGATATTTCCCCTCTCCTCTTTGGGGTGGTATTGCAGAGCTGCCTGAAAGGCTGCCCCCTTGGCTGTAGTTAACTCAACAAAACAAAAGATATCACAGTCATCTGTGAGTACAGCCACCTCCAAGGGAGAGCTGGTGAGCCCTGAGGGAACTCAGGAAAGAAACAAAGAATACTTGCCATCTAGCAGCCATCAGACTGCAGCCACTCCTAACAGCAAACCCTGGGGAACCTGAGTCTGTGAAAACAGAGGATGCTGGCTCCAGACAGCTGAGGTGCATGCCAAAGGAATGATGTCCATGAGCCCAGAACTTTGCATCTTCCCAAAGAAAAGCAATAAATTCTGTAATTTGAGATATCTGTTTTTCTGTAATCTTTTATTCCTACTACCTGTCCTTTGTTAGTAAAACTCCACTATATCCTAACTCTCCCCTGCTTCTGGGGGCAGTTTTCTCAGGGTTACTTGAGATGCTGCGTCCTTGGTTTAAGTCCTAATTTTGCCCCTAATAAAACTTAACTCTCAACTATTAGGTTGTACATTTCTTTAGGTCAACATTAAAGGTCTCAATGCAAACAAAAATAGTTTAAAAAAGACACTCCCACCACCAAGTCACAACATAACACAAAAATGAATTCCAGATGGACTAAAGAACTAATTTTGAAAACCAAAATTATAAAGATTTTAGAAGAATGTGTTGAAAAATCCCTTCCTGAACTCAGGGAAAAATGGACTTCATAAGCCAGATGCAAGTAAAGCATTAAGAAGAAAGAACGTACTGATGATGTCAATCAGTTAATATTTTCAACATTTACTTAGCAAGCAAGAGTGTTTGGTAAGTAAGAAGAGTGAAAAGACAAATCCACAAGGTAAGAGAAAATATCTGTAGAACATACAATTCAAAAAGGACTGCTATCTAGAATATTTAAATAGTCCCCTCAATAAATTAGAATACAATAGACAACTAGATAGAAAAATAAACATTTACACATGCAGCTTCAAAATTAGGAAATAAAAATGCTAATAAGTTAGTTCCTGTCATGGCTCAGTGGTTAATGAACCCAACAAGTATCCATGAGGACAGGGGCTTGATCCCTGGCCTTGCTCAGTGAGTTATGGATCTGGCATTGCCTTAGGCTGTGGTATAGGTCACAGATCCAGTTAGGATCCTGGATTGATGTGGCTGTGGCATAGGCTGGCAACTAAAGCTCTGATTTGACTCCTAGCCAGGGAACTTCCATGTGACAAGGCTGTGGCCTTAGAAAGACAAAAATGCTGATAAGTATTTAAAGGATACTCAATCTCATTACTAATCAATGAAATACAAAATCAAACCACCAGGAGATGCCCCTCCATATACACACACCAAATGAGTACAATGAAAAATGCTGACACCACCAAGTGTTTTGAGAATGAGATACAACTACATCTTCACACATTACTGATGGAAGTGAAACTTGGTACAATCTCTTTGGAAGTCAATTTCATATTGTGAACTAAAACTGAAGAGGCAGACATTCTAAAACCAAGAAAGTCCACTCTTAGTTTTGTAAGAAAGATATATGTGCACACGAGCACCAAGAAAAATATACTGGAATGACTGTCACAGCATTATTCCTAACAACCAAAAAAAAAAAAAAACAAAAAGAAAGCAACTTATTTTATGAAGAATAGGTTTTAGCCAACATTGATTCATGACAAAAATTCTTACCAACATGGGTATAGAGGGAACATACCTTAATGTAATAAAAGTCATTTATGACAAACCCAAAGCAAATATAATACTCAACAGAGAAAAGCTGAAAACCTTCTCAATAAAATCTGGAACAAGGAGGTCCCATCATGGCACAAGGGAAACAAATTTGACTAGGAACCATGAGGTTGAGAGTTCAATCCTTGGCCTCACTCAGTGGGTTTAAGACCCATTAATGCTCTGAGCTGTGGTGTAGGTCACAGATATGAGTCAGACTTGGCATTGCTCTGTCTGTAGTGTACACTGGCTGCTCTAGCTCTGATTAGACCCCTAGCCTCGGAACCTTTATATGCTGTGGGTACAGCCCCAAAAAGAATATATATATATAAAATAAAAATAAACCAAAATGAAATCTAGAACAAGACAAGGATGCTCACTCTCGCCACTTTTACTCAACATAGTATTGGAAGTCCAAGCCACAGCAATCAGACAAACAAAAGAAATGAAAGGTATCCAAATTGGAAGAGAAGAGGTAAAATTGTCACTCTATGCAGATGACAGGATGCTATAAATAGAAAACCCTAAGATTGCCACACAAAATCTACTCAAACTCATCAATAAATTCAGCAAAGTAGCAGGATAGAAGTTTAACATTCAGAAGTCTGATGCATTTCTATATACTACCAATGAAATATTAGCAAAGGACTATGCAAATAAAATACCTTTAAAATTTTGCCCCCCAAAGTTAAATACCTAGGAATAAAACTGACCAAGGAGGTAAAAGACTTATATGCTGAGAACTATAAAAGAGTAATCAATGAAATTAAAGAGGATTCAAATAAATGGAAAGATAGTGTATGCTCCTGGATTGGAAGAATTAATCTTATTAAAGTGGCCATAATAGCCAAGGCAATCTACAGAGTCAAGGCAATCCCTAACAAATTACACAGGACCTTTTTCACCAAACTAGAATAAGCCATCCAAAATTTATATAGAACCACAAAAGACCCAGAATTGCCAAAGCTATTCTGAACAACAAAAACCAAGCAGGAGGCATCACTCTCCCAGACTTCAGGCAATATTACAGAGACATAGTCATCAAGACAGTGTGGTACTGGTATCAAACCAGACATACAGACAAATGGAACAGAATAGAGAACCCAGAAATAAACCCTGACACCTAGGGTCAATTAATCTTTGACAAAGGAGGCAAAAATATAAAATAGGGAAAGACAGTCTCTTCAGCAAGTGGTGCAGAGAAACATGGACAGCCTCATGTAAATCAATGAAATGAACACATTCTCATACCATGCACAAAAATAAACTCTAAATGGCTTAAAGACTTAAAAGTAAGTCAGGAACCATAAAATTCCTAGAATAAAACACAGGCAACACATGCTTTGACATTAACTGTACAAAACTTTTCCTAAGTCAGTGCTCTGAAGCAATAGAAATAAAAACAAAAGTAAACCAGTTGCACCTAATAAACTTTATAAGCTTTTGAACAGCAAAGGAAAACAAACAAACAAACAAAAGATTGCATACAGAATGGGAGAAAATTGTTTCAAATGATGGGATGCAACTGACAAGGGCTTAATCTCTAAAATACACAAACAACTCATACAACTCAACAGCAAAAAAAAAAAAAAAAAAAAGAAAGAAAGAAAAAGAAAAAGAAAAAAGAAAAAAGAAAAAATTGAAAAATGAGCAGAAGCCCTGAATAGAGATTTCTCCAAAGAAAACATATGGCTGGCCAAGGGATACATGAAAAAATGCTCAAAGTCACTAACTATTACAGAAATACAAATCAAAATTACAAAGTGCTCAAAGTCTGTCAGACTGCAGAGGTCTGTTTCATTGTTGACTGCTTTAGGTGAGTTCTCCTGTTGTTTTAACTGGGAATCATTTCTGAGCTTCTTCATCTTGCTTGTTTGCTTCCCCCCTGTGATTTTGGGGAAGATACCCTGTAGTCTTATAAGCCTATTTCTATGCAAGAACAACCCTTTGTATTTTTTTGGGGGGGTTACTATTTCTTTCTTTTTGGTGTGGGAGTTTGAATATTTTCTAGACCTGTGGTTGCCAAGGGGGAAGGGGAGGGAGGAGGAGGCACTAGGAGCTTGGGGTAAATAGATGCAGAATGTTGCTTTTGGGATGGATTAGCAATGGGATCCTTTTGTGTAGCACTGGAAACTCTTGTCTAGTCAATTATGATGGAACATGTAATGTGAGAAAAAAGAATGTATACATGTATGTGTAACTGGGTCACCATGATGTGTGGTAGAAAAAAATATATATATATATATATAAATAAATGATAAAAAATGAAATTCTGAAAAAAAAAAACAAACTACAAAGAGATATACCAATTCACACTCAGAGTGGCCATCATCAGTAAGTCTACAAATAGATGCTGCAGAGAGTGTGGGGAAAAGGGAACCCTCCTACACTGAGCATGTAAATTGGTACAACCACTATGGGAAGCAGTATGGAGGGACCTTAGAAAACTAAATATAGAATCACCGTATGACCCCACAATCCCACTCCTGGTCATATACCTGGAGAAAACATTTGTTGAAAAAGATATGGCACCCTTATGTTCATTGTAGCACTATTCACAATAGCCAAGACATGGAAACAACCTAAATATCCATTGACAGATGAATAGACTAAGAAGATGTGGTACATGTACACGATGGAATACTACTCAGCCATAAAAAAGAACAAATAATGCCATTTGCAAAAACTTGGATAGAACTAGAAATACTCATACTAAGTCAGAACAAGAAAGACAAAAATCATATGATATCACCTATATCTGGAATCTAATATATGACACAAAATGAACCTACCCATAGAAAAGAAACAAACTCAGGGACATGGATAACAGACTTGTGATTGCCGAGGGGGATGGACTGGGAGTTTGGGGTGAGTAGATGCAAACTATGGCATTTGGAGTGGATAAGCAATGAGATCCTGCTGTACAGCACAGGGAACTATATCCGATCACTTGTCTTGGAACATTATGGAGAATAATGTGAGAAAAAAGAATGTTTATGTACATATATGTGTACAGTAGAATTGGGCAGAACATTGTACATCAACTATAATAACAAAAAATTAAAAAAAAATAGGCTGCATGAGTAATGTGTGGGGTCATATACAGCAGGGCAACTTTTAGAAATAGAAATGAACAAATTACCACTCCATACAGCTACCTGGTTGATGTAAGACTGAACAAAGGAGCATGAAAAAAGAATGCACATTGTTTTAGGGCATGGCTATAATGCTCAAAGGCAGGAAACACTAAAATAAAATGTTATCAAGATGGTAAGGATTATTTTACTTTGAGAAGAAGAGAAGGGGAAAGACTAACAGGATACAAAAAAGGAGACTCACCCTGCTGGTCATGATGATCTTCTGAATCTGGGAACTGACGCCTACGTGATTGGTTTCTAAGAATTTCTTGGGCATTATGCTAAAAGAAGTAAGTCAGAAGAAAGACAAATATTGTAGGATATCACTTATGTGTGGAATCAAAAAAATACAGCAAATTAGAGAATAAAACATAAAAGACGCAGACTCACAGATACAGAGAACAAATTAGTGGATACCACTGGGGGAGGAGGGTAGTATGAAGGTGGGGGAATGGGGGGTATGAACTATTGGATGTAAGAGAGATTCAAGTATATACTGTAAACATGGGGACTATTGCCCAATATCCTTGATAACAATAAATGGAAAGTGATGTGTAAAATTGTGTTAAAATCTTTATTTTTATTTTTTTATTTTTTATTATAGTTGATTTACAATGTTCAGTCAATTTCTGCTCTATGGCAAACTGAACCAGTGAATATATTTCTATATTCTTTTTTCTCAGATTATATTCCATCAGGTTCAACCACAGTAAAATTTTTTAAATTAAAAAAAGTAGGAGTTCTCATTGTGCCACTGCAGAAACAAATCCAGCCAGTATCCATGAGGACACTGATTCAATCCCCAGCCTCACTTAGTGGGTTAGGGATCTGGTATTACCATGAGCTGTAGTGCAGTTCACAGGGTGGCTCAGATCCTGCATTGCTGTGGCTACAGCATAGGCCAGCATCTGTGGCTCAAATTCAACCTGGGAACTTCCATATGCCACGGGTACAGCCCTAAAAGGCAAAAAAAATAAGTGAATAAGTAAATAAATTTTTAATCAAAAAAGTAAGAAAAAAACCTAGCTCAGAGCAGCAAATAAATAAAGGACTGACCCATATAGTATTTAAGGTGAGTGATGTAAGAATAGGCATTAATATTATTAACATTCATAAGAGAAAATACATGTTTCTTATAGTCTCCCCTATGTAGTATACATTTAAACAAAAAAAAATGAACTTATCCAGAAATTAATTTATGTTTATAAATAAAAGTTTAGCCACCCTAGTCCCAAATCAGAATCTAAATATTATTCATATCTAGTTTCTCTGAGATCATTGAATACTTCCTCTTCTACATGACATTTAAAACCATTAGTGTGACCTCTGATCTAGTCTCTCTTTATTTTTTACTTATTTCCTGTGACATAATGCAGTCACCCAGGAGGACAGGACTCTAATTAGGAAGCATGGGTGCCATGAACAGAGTGTGGACATGTTCAGTATTAAGGCTGGGAGGATGGATCACAGCTGCTCCTCACCTGGGAAGAAACCAGGATGCAGCATGGAGACCAGCCTGGTCCGTCAAATGGAATTATCACAGATGTTGCTGGGACACAGGGGAACAACAAAAAGAGGGGACAGCTGGCATGTTGGTCAATTGTCCCATTGAGTCTCTAAGTAGCAGGTCTGGGATTGGGCCCCAGGAGACACTGCCTGTGAATAGGCAGCAGCTCCTCCTGGATCCTAAGCCTGGGGCATCACCAGTGACCTGAGTTTTCAGTCTCTCTGGTTCCTACACACAAGGAAGAGCTCTGGGACTCCAGCCATGTCTTCCTGGGGAGACAACAGGACAGTGAACCCAAGCTCCTTCATGCAAGTGTCACAGACTGATGCCATGCAGCACCTCTAGGCACAGGGAAGGGGACAAGGAGCAGAGTCTACCTGAGGCCACATGTGTGCAGGTGCAATCAAACATGCATGCACACACACACACAAAGCCCATAGATCCTCTTCATTTTTGCCTTCTTTTCTACATCCCTCTCTGTCATACATTTTCTGGATCTTCTGATCCCCATGCAGGGCAGCTTGTCTGGGATTCATCACATCCCTGAAGGTGCAGACCGAAGGCAGTGTGGAGAATTGGCCTCAGACCACCATTCCACAAGCCCCATTAGTGACCAGGTCATAGTACCTGCACAATCACAGAGAATAATTCACTCTCAGTCCACTGGAAAAAGCACACCTCCCAGAATCACTCTTAGCCACCACACCACATCGACATCCCTAATTTACTATTCTAGTTCCACTTAATATTTGTCAAACTCATTCACACCATTTCTTTTTATTAATATTTGATCCAGCAAATAATTATATGATACAGTTATTTATTCCCATGACATACTTAATAAGTTGGAGGTTCTTATGATTAAGTGATTCAACCCAGTAAATTTGACTTCATTTCCAGATGCCAAAATAAATCCTTTGTGATACATAGTTCTGAGTAGGGTCCAAAACTGTCCACTGTGGTGCTGCTGGGCTGATGATGCTGGTAATGATGATGATGATGATGACACAGTGACCAAGACCACAGAAATGATGCAACAGCTTCATTTTTAAAAGATGTTTAATAATAATAATAATAATAATAATTTTAATTATTTGCTTTTTTAATATTATTAAAACATTTTTAAAATAATAAATAATAATAATGGATCATATTTAATGAATGTTTAGTATTTGTCAGTCTTTATCTGAATATCATGTCATCATTATCAAATTTACTCCTCATAACCACTCTACTCAGCGAACACCAGCATTATTCTATTTGAGCCAATGAAGAAACCAAACCTGAAAAAGTTCGTGACTTTGTCAAGATTTCATTAAGTGTAAAGAGTGAGGAAACTTGCAGACTCCAGAGGTATCTTATATTTTTCCTCACAACCTTAAACAAACTCGGCCACCACTGACTGATCACATTATCCCTCACACCATCCCACAGGTCATTTCAAGTCCACATATTACCTACACATCATGACTCATGAAGAAACTGACACGAGTTCCAGCCTCTGGTCTCTTCAACAATCCTATCAGGTAGGGGTATTATCTATATCTTAGAAAGGAGAAGAGCAAAGCTCAAAGGGACTAAAAATTCACCCCAATTGAAAAGGCACATGAGGACCAGAGCAGTGAAGCACATCACCCAGAGTTTTGTCACCACATCCTGTATCCCATGTTCACATTTTATCACCTGTGACTAACAATGTCGGTAACATCACTGCCCTTTCTAGCAGCCTGCACTCCACATACAGGAATGATGGCAGTGAGTCAATGAGGTAGATACACATGGCACAAAACCAGAATCAGAGATTCAGTGGCAAGTAGTTAACCAAAGACAGAGTGAGCATAAGGAACACAAACAATTCCCACCCCATCTCCAGAGGCCAAAGCCCAGGTAGTCAAACAGAACACGAGGAAGACGAAGTTGATGATTAAAACAAAAATGGTGTGTCCTTCATAATAAAGTGCTCTTCAGTTTGCAGGGTTCTCCCCTTCACTAATTCATGGGGAGGGTCTTCAAAGCAAAGGGGGCCAGAGCATTGACAGAACAGATAGAGACCCTTAAGGCCCAGCTGGCTCCTCTCTGAAGAAACTATTCTTTCTTCCATCTCCCTTGATATGTGTGTGCATACACACACAAAAGCACACACAGCTCCTGATTTTGCTCAATAAATCCTAGTATATACATGAACTGCAGGTGAGCACAGCAATAAGAGAATAAATTTAAATGAGCGTTCTACATGTTTTTTAAAGAGAACTTGGAAATGTTTTTCCATGTGAACCCCAGTCCAGTCTCATTCAGAACACCCAAGGGGAACACTTGCCGTGTTAAAGGAGACCAGACATCAAAACACATTCTACCCTGATGCCTTCTTATCAGATTTCACTGTCCGATTTGTACATTAGCAGTTACATGTACTAGTGAACCTCAGTGACCTTTTCAAGGGATAGAGGAAAGTTTACCAAAGTCTTTTGACTCAGTAATATTGATAGCATGTCTTTATTTAAGGGAGATTCTGCTCTAATTTCTCTAATTCAGACACTGAACAAGCTTCTCTGACTTCCTACTCCCAGGCTTCTCTCCACACCCAGACCATCAGCCTCTCCTCTTTGGGCTCTTCCTGGCCATGTACCTGGTCACTTTGCTGGGGAACCTGCTCATCATCCTGGCCTTTGGCTCAGACCCTCACCTCCACACCCCCATGTACTTCTTTCTGGCCAAACTTTCCTTCATCCACACCTGCTTCTCCTGCACCGCTGTCCCCAAGGTGTCAGTCAACATCCAGACACAGCACCACACCATCTGCTACATTGGGTGCCCCATACAGATGTACTTCTTCATGGCATTGGCCCTGCTGGATGATTTCCAGCAGGCTGGGATGGGATATGACCACCATGTGGCCACCTGCCTCCCTCTTCACTACACCGGGATCATGTGTCTCCAGTGGTGCCTGCTCCTCATCACCACATCCTGGCTCTGTGCCCACCTCCTGGCCTGCTCACTCTCCTCATGTCTCAGTTCTACTTCTGTGCCCCACATTCCACCCCACATTCCTTCTGCAACATGCCCCAACTCCTCAAACTTGCCTGTTCAGACACCCACATCTTTCAGGTCATGATGTTTGCAGAAGGAGCCCTCTTGACCATGGTCCATTTCACCTGTTTCCTGGTCTCATGCCCACATCATCCACACAGTCCTCAGGGTCCCCTCTGTGGGGCGGGGGGGAATCACAAAATCTTCTCTACCTGTGGCGCTTACCTGACAGTCATCACTCTCTTCTATGGCACACTCTTTCTGGTGTATTTCCAGCCCTCTTCCTCCTCCTCTGCAGACACTGCAATGGTTTCTTCTGTGGTATAAATGACAGTCACCCCCCATGCTGATCCCCTTAATCTACAGATTGAGGAACAGGGACATAAAGAAGGCCTTGTGGAGACTTGTTGGGTTTGGAAGATATTCTAACCCATAAAATGTTCTTCCCTAAAGTACAGGCCCAGACTTTCAACATGCCTTCTTCCCTCCATGTGTCCAGTATAAATGTGAAAACTCATTCAAGACAGAATGCTTTGCATTCCAAGAAATTAAAGCAAATATAGACCTGTACTTTTGAAAGACTGAAATAGGGCCAACTGACCAAGGTCAGAACTGCAGTCTGGAGATGGAGAGACCAGCAGTCCCTACTGGGTGATTTGATGTATGGGTATATGTATCCAGGCAGATTCAACCCAGAGTTGGGAACATCAAAAATGCCAGGAACAGCTGGATTCTAGAAGGACACCCAGTAGAAGCACATTGTAGGAGTATAAATGCTTCCCCAAGAGCACAAATACTGGCAAGACTAGGCATGTCAGGACCTCAGCCAGTGAACTCACTTGGCTTTGGAACCAATTGTGACCCTGCCTCAGAAGAAACTCACTCATGGGGAATGGCATCAACATGGAGACTATCACACCAAGTAGACAGAATCTGTGTGTGGTCTCGGAGGGCCAGAATAGTCTAGAGAGGCAAACAAAGATGAAGAAATGTGTCCAAGATTATATATCTGGGCTTAGATCTTTGTCTCTGGTAAGTGATTTTGTTTTTTGTCAGCTACAATCAGACTTTATTTTTTTAAACTCTCGTTCCTTTTTTTTTTTCCTCCAGCTGAAAAATCATCCATGTCATTATCACAAATGTCTAAAATATAAAGAAAAATGTTCAAATCCTTTCTGGAAAGAATCCACTGTGACTACTTTACACAAATTCTTATGGTCATTTTCTCTGTGCATTTATTTTATATTGTTAACATGATGATTTTTCACATAATTTTAAAGCATGAATGTTTTCCACCCTGTTGTCCACACTGTTATATTTTAAAAATAGTCTCATAATTAATATTATAGCAGAAGGAGCTGCCATTTTTAATGCAATCTTTTTCATTTGGGGTAATTAGATCTTTCTAATTATCCATAATATTATAAGAAATAATGCAGTGAAGATCACTGTGAATAAACTATGGAGAGAGAAAGATTTTCCTATGCCCTTGCAATAAATTTGAAGATGTGGAGTTGCCATGTGGAGCATTTTTTAGGCTTATGATACAGATTTCTAAAATAGTTTACAAAACTGTTAATGAAGGAAAAAAAAAAGACACTATTATTGATTTACATTCCAAATTTATGGTCTTATGGGAGTGATCCTTTCTCTTCATTTTTGTGTTACAATTTTTGACTCAATTGTTGCAAATATCATAAGCCAAAAATGGTACTTCTTTTCTTTATATTTTTATTTGTTAATGATTTTTATTTTGTTCCATTATAGCTGATTTCCAGTGTTCTGTTAATTTTCAACTGTACAGCACGGTGACCCAGGTACATATACATGTAGACATTCTTTTTTCTCACATTATCATTCTCCATATGTGACCAGTCATAGTTTCCAGTGCTACATGGCAGGATCGTGTTGCTAATTCATTCCAAAGGAAATAGTCTGAACCTATTAACCCCAAGCACCCCATCCATCCCACTCCCTTCCCCTCCACCTTGGAAACCACAAGTCTATTCTCCAAGTCCAAGACAAAGACAAATACCATAAGATACAACTTGTATTTGGAATCTAATATATGGCACAAATGAACCTTTCCACAGGAAAGAAAAAATCATGGACTTTTGTTTGAAATTTTCGCTTACTGATTGTTCTGTAGGTCTGTAAATATATTTTATTTATTTATTTATTATTTTTGGGGGGGTCTGCATCAGTGACATATGGAGTTTCCCAAGCTAGGGGTTGACTTGGATCTACAGTTGCCAGCCTACACCACAGCCACAGCAATGAGGGATGCAAGCTGATTCTGAGAACTACACCACAGCTCATGGCAATACCAGATATTTAACTCACTGAGCAAGGCCAGAGATCAAACCCACAACCTCATAGTTCCTAGCCAGACTTGTTTCCACTGTGCCATGAAGGGAACTACCTGTAGACACGTTTGGTTTATTCTTCTTAATCATTTCTTCATGTTGTTTGATTCTTTTAAAGACTTATGCAAGTCCTCTTTATATTAAAGATTTAAAATTTGCACTCTCCTACTCCTAGTGCAAACTTTTCCCTGTCACTTTTCACCCTTAAATTTTCCTTTTGATTTGTTGACCTAAATGGGTTTTCAGTTTACAAAAAGGAAACTGATAAAAAAAAATTTCCTCCCTAAGGCATTGTGCCATAATCAACTATTGGTGGTCATGCACTCTTGCAAACACACTACCCCTGCTGCTGCCACTGCTGAATGTTCAGGGCAGTACCCATATGCCAGATCTCTGTCACTTCCTACAACTAGGAAGAGCCTGTGCAACACCTCCTATGTGGGCTAAGAAAGATCAACTCATACATGGTCTACATGTGGTGTAGGCAAATCACTGCAGTCATCACAGAAGCTCAAGATGATCATGGCCCACTCCCACTAGGGGGTCCTTGAACAGGCATCACCTGTGGTTCCAATGACCTCAAAGGAGGGCATTGCAATCAAACACAAGCCTTTATTGCTCTCACCCTCCTGGGAAATCATGCATCCTGATGACACTACAGCCAAATTCTCTGGTCACCTTGAAGATCCGTCTAGAGCTCATTACCACTGCCCAGGGCCCTGTAACCTGTGCCAACTTCCTGCAGATCTCTGCTTGCAGGCGATGAATGCTGACCCTACCCATTTCCCCCTTCTCCCTGAAAACACATTGGGCCTCCTGGGGATAACAGACTGCTCACACCAAAGAAAGAGACAGCAAAGCTTCAAATGCCCATACCCCAAAAAAGTAACCCCCCCAAAAAATAAAGGGGTATTCTTACATAGAAATAGACTTACAAGACTACAGTTTGGCTTCCCCAAATTCACACACACACAATAACAAAAAAAAAGCAAGATGAAGAAGGTCAGAAACCATTCCTAGTTAAAACAACAGAAGAACTCACCTAAAGCTGTCAATAATGACATATATCTGCAGTCTGACAGATTTTGAGTAAGAAAGAGAGATAGCGAAAATACTGAAAGAATTAAGAGAGGATAAGAACAGTTAGGAAGATTCACTCAGAAAGGAACTAAAAAATATATGGAGGAGCCAAGAAAAACTAGAAAATTCATTTGCAGAGATACAGACTGAGCTAAGGGCAGTAAAAACCAAAATGAATAATGCAGAGGAACAAATTAGTGATGTGGAAGATTGAATAATGCAAATCACCCAAATAGGACAGCATATGGAAAATGAAATGGAAAAAGTTGAAAGCAATATGAGACCTATGGGATAACATAAAGTGGGCCAATCTAAGCATAATAGGAATTCCAGAAGGAATAGAAAAAGAAAAGGGGATTGAAAATATATTTGAAGAAATTATGGCTGAAAACTTTCCAAATCTGAAGGATACTGATATCAAGATACAGGAAGCATAGAGGGCCCCAAACAAGTTGAACCCAAACAGGCCCACACCAAGACATATTATAATAATGATGGCAAAAGTTAAAGAGAGGATTCAAAAGGCAGCAAGAGAAAAGCAAAGTGTTAATTATAAGGGAACCCCAATAAGGCTATCAACTGATTTCTATACAGAAAGACTATAGGCCAGGAGGGGAGTGAGAAGGTATATTTAAAGCACTGAAAGGAAAAAAAAAATGCAACCTAGAATATTCTATCCAGCAAGAATATCATTTAAAATAGAAGGAAAATAAAGAATTTTTCCAATACACCAAAGCTAAAAGAGTACAGAAATACAAAACCTGTAGTATAAGAAACTGACAGGGCTACTTTAAATTAAAAAAAAAAAAAAAAAAAGAAGAGGAAAATCTTGGATGGTGAAAAACCACAACTGGAAAACATTCATTGAAATAAGCCAGCATATTGCTCTAAACATAAAGATGTTAAAAGAAGAAGAAGAAAAAGACATCAAATTCATACAATGTGGACAAGGGAGGAAAGAAAAGTTATATTCTTTCTCATTTTTTTAAGGATGTGTTTGAAATTATATGATTATCAGGCTAAACCAAGGAGATATAGGAAGGGGTTAACATCCTTAAAAAACAGGGCAACCACAAACCAAACCAAAGATTTCATTCACAAAACTGATAAGTATTCAAATATAAAATAAATGGAACCAATCCAACTAAAAAAAGAAAGGAAGAATAGAGATACATAGAATCAACTTGAAAACAAGGTTTAAAATGGCAATAAATACATATCTATCGGGAGTTCCCATCGTGGCTCAGTGTTTAATGAATCCAACTAGGAACCATGAGGTTGTGGGTTCAATCCCTGGCCTTGCTCA
The DNA here is from genome assembly GCF_016906955.1 of Phacochoerus africanus. Taxonomy (NCBI): domain Eukaryota; kingdom Metazoa; phylum Chordata; class Mammalia; order Artiodactyla; family Suidae; genus Phacochoerus; species Phacochoerus africanus. Next base: position 265,876,878 of record NC_062545.1, on the reverse strand, counting down.
GTGGGTTAAGGATCTGGCATTGCCATAACCTGTGGTGTAGATTGCAGATGTGGCCCAGATCTGGTATTGCTGTGGCTATGGTATAGGTTGGCAGCTACAGCTCTGATTTGACCCCTAGCCTGGGAACCTCCATATGCCACAGAAGCCACCCAAGAAATGGCAAAAAGACTGTAAATGTCAATGGACTGAATGCTCCAATCAAAAGACACAGAGCAGCAGATTGGATAAAAAAAGCAACAACCTTCAATCTGCTGACTACAAGAAATTCACCTTAGGGCATAGAACACTTATAGACTGAAAGTGAGAGGATGGGAAAAGATGTTTCATGCCAATGGACCAGACAGGAAAGCAAGAGTTGCAATACTCATAGCATACAAAATGGACTTTAAAATGAAAGTAATAAATAAAAACAAAGAAGGACACTATTTAATGGTTAAAGTATTCATACAAGATTAGGATAATAGAAGATTAGGATAACACAACCATATATATATATATATATACCTAATATAGGTGCACTCAGATAACTAAAACAAATATTAACTGACATACGAGGAGCAATTGTTGTGAATACAATTATATGAGGAGATTTTAACATTCCACTGACATCACTGGACAGATCCTCTAGACAGAAAATCAATAAAGCAACAGAAAATCTAAAGAAACCAATAGAAAAGATAGACTTAATTAACATTTTCAGGACATTATATCCAAAAAATAAGAATTTACCTTCTTCTCAATTGCACATGGAAAATTCTCAGGAATTGATGACATATTGGGCAAAAAGCTAACCTCAGCAAATTTAAGAATACAGAAATTATTTCAAGTATCTTTGACTACAATGGCATAAAACTAGAAATCAACCACAGGAAAAGAAGTAAGAAAAAACCTACTCCATGAAGATTAAACAACATGCTACTAAAAAACTAATGGGTCAATGAAGAAATCAAGAAAGAAATTAAAATATATCTTGAGACAAATGATAATGAAAAAATAACCGCTTAAAATCTATGGGATGCTGCAAAAGCTGTGCTCCAAGGGAAGTTGATAGCAATACTGGCCTTCCTAAAAAACAAAGAAAAACCTCAAATCTACCACTCAACCCACCATCTAAATGAATTAGAAAAATAACAAGCAAAACCTAAAGCCAGCAGAAGGAAGGAAATCATAAAGATCAAAGAGGAAATCAATAAAGTAGAGATTCAAAAAAACAATAGACAAAATCAATCTAAACAAGATCTGGTTCTTTGAAAAGGTAAAAAACTTTGACAAACCTCTGGCTACACTCACCAAGAAGAGGAGAGAAAAAACCCAAATAAATACAATAAGAAATGAAAATGGAGAAGTCACAACACATACTACAGGAATACAAAAATAAACAGAAGAGAATGCTATCAACAATTATATGCCAACAAATTCAACAACCTAGAAGAAATGGACAACTTTCTAGAGACCTACAGCATGCCAAAACTGAATCAAGAAGAAAAAGATTAACTGAACAGACTGATCACTAGAAATGAAATTGAAGATGTCATAAACACTCCCTACAAATAAAAGCCAAGGACCAGATGGCTTCACAGATGAATTCTACCAACAGACAAAGAGGAACTTATACCCATCCTCCTTAAAATTTTCCAAGAGTTTGAAGAAGAAGGAACACTCCCAAAGATATTCTATGATGCCAACATTGCCCTAATTCCAAAACCAGACAAAGATACCATGAAAAAAGAAGACTACCAAGCAATATCTTTGATGAATTTTGATGCAAAAATACTCAACAATATTTTAGACAACCAAATCCAGCAACATATCAAAAAGACCATACACCACGACCAGGTGGGAGTCACCCCAGGTTCACAAGGATGACTCAACATATGCAAATCAATCAACATCATACACTACATTAACAAAAGAAAAGTCAGAAACCATACAATCATCTCAATAAATGCAGAGAAAGTATTTGACAAAGTCCAATATCCCTTCATGATAAAAACTCTTAACAAAGTGTGTATAGAGGGAATATTCCTTAACACAATCAAAGCCATTTACAAAAAAACCCACAGCAAATATAATACTTAATGGAGAAAAGCTAGAAGCCTTCCCAATAAAATCTGGAACAAGATAAGGATGCCCACTCTCACCACTGCTATTCAACATAGAACTGGAGGCCCCAGCCAAAGCAATCAGACAAACAAAAGAAATAAAAAGCATCCAAATAGGAAGAGAAGAGGTAAAACTGTAACTATATGCAGATGACATGATACTATATATAGAAAACCCTAAGGCATCAACCCAAAAACTACTTGAACTGACCAACAAATTCAGCAAAGTAGCAGGATGTAAGATTAACATTCAGAAATCAGTCACATTTCTGTATACTAGAAATGAAATAATAGAAAGGGAATACACAAATACAAAAAAATTGCACCCAAAAAATCAAGTATTTGGGAATACACCTGGCCAAGGAGGTAAAGGACTTATATTCCAAGAGCTATAAAAACTTTAATCAAGGGAATTAAAAATATGCAAAGTAATGGAAAGATATCCCACGCTCCTGGGTTGGAAAAATTAATATTGTAAAAATGGCCATACTACCCAAAACAATCTACAGAGTCCATGCAATCCCTTCCAAATTAACCATGACATGTTTCACAGAACTACAACAATCCAAAAATTTACATGGAAACACAAAAGCCCCTGAATTGCCAAAGCAATCCTGAGGAACAAAAACCAAGCAGGAGGCATAACTCTCCCAGTCTGCAAGCAATATTACAAAGCCAGAGTCATCAAGACAGTGTGGTACTGGTACCAAAACAGACATGTAGACTAATGGAACAGAATAAAGAACCCAGAAATAAACCCACACAACTTGGGTCAATTAATCTTTGCCAAAGGAGGCAAGAATCTAAAATGGGGGATAAAAAAGTGTTTTCAGCAAGTATTGCTGGGAAACCTGGACAGCTGCAAGCAAATCAATGAAACTAGAACTCACCCTCACATCATGCATGAAAATAAACTCAAAAAGGCTGAAAGATTTAAATATAAGACAAGACACCATTAAACTCCCGGAAGAGAACATAGGCAAAATATTCTCTGACATCAAACTTATGAATATTTTCTCAGGACTGTCTCCCAAAGCAACAGAAACAAAAGCAAAAATAAACTAATGGGACCTAATCAAATTGACATTTTTTGCACAGCAAAGGAAACCAAAAATAAAATGAAAGACCACTTACAGATTGGGAGAAAGTAGGTTCAAGTGATGAAACTGACAAGGGCCTAATCTCTAAAATATACAAACAACTTATAAAACTCAACAGCAAAAAACCAACCACCAAACTGATAAATGGGAAAAGGACGTGGAGTCATTTCTGCAAGGAAGATACACAAATGGCCAACAAGCACATGAAAAAATGCTCAACATCACTGATTATTAGAGAAATGCAAGTAAAAACTACCATGAGATACCACCTCACACTAGTCAGAATGGATATTATTAATAAGTCTACACATAACAAAGGCTGGAGGGGGACTGGAGAAGAGGGAACCCTCCTGCACTGTTGGGGGGAATGGAAGCTGGTACAGCCACTATGGAAATCAACATGGAGGCACATTAGAAATCTTTACAGAGAACTACCATATGACCCATAATCCCAGTCTTGGGCATATATCCAGATAAAACTCACCTTAAAAAAAAACGCTTGCATGCACATGTTCACTGCAGCACTATTCACAATAGCCAACACATGGAATCAACACAAATGTCCACTTTTAGATGATTGGATTAGGAAAATGTGGTATATATACACAATAGAATACCACTCAGCCATAAAAAAGAATGACATAATGCCATTTGCAGCAACATAGATGGAACTAGAGACTCTCATCCAAGGGAAGTCAGTCAGAAAGACAAATACCATATGATATCACTTGTATCTGGAATCTAATATATGGCACCGAGGAACCTTTCCACAGAAGATAAAATCATGGACTTGGAGAATAGATTTGTGGTTGCCAAGGTGGAAGGGGAGGGAGTGGGTGTGAATTGGAGCTTGGTGTAAATAGATGCAGAATATTTCCTTCAGGATGGATTAGCAATGGGATCCTGCTGTGCAGCACTGGGAACTTTGTCAAATCACTTATGATGGAACACTTAATGTGAGAAAAAAGAATGTACACATGGTTGTTTAACTGGGTCACCATGCTGTATAGTAGAAAAAATATATATATAAATAAATGAAAAAATAAAAAATAAAATCATGCCTCAAAAAGAAAAAAAAATATCTCCTTCTTTTGACTCTTCTGCCAGTGTTATGATTAAAATTTTTCTTTGTATAGAGTTCATGTGAGTAATAAATTGGTTTTTCTTTTCATTTCAGTAAGAGGTGTTATTTTAAGTCTTACTGAGATATAATTCATATACCATACAATTCATTTAAAATTCTATAATTCAGTGGCTTTTAGTATGTGGCATGGTATTTATTTATTTTTTGGCTACACATGCAAGATGAGGAAGTTCCCAGGCCAGGCCTCAAACCCATGGCACAGTACTGTCCTGAGACACAGCAGTGACAACAACAGATCCTTAACCCACTTTGCTGCCAGGGAACTCCAGCATGTTATTATTATTATTATTTTACTGAAACAAAATATGACTTTTGGAATGATATTACATATTGAAGTAGATCTCCTCCTTACACATCTCACTCTCTTCCAGAATTTCCTTGAACTTCCATCATAGTTCAGTGGGTTAAGGATCTGGCTTTCTGCAGCTGTGGTACAGGTTACAATTACAGCACAGGTTCAGTCCTTGTTCTGGGAACTTCCACGTGCCATGAGTGTGGCCAAAAATAAAGTCCCTCCCTATTTCAGGTCCCATAATTATTCAAAACTAGGGTCCTGAGTACAATGGGCTCTCATTCTCTCACACAGAGCATACACATTTTCCCTCAGGGCCTCCCCACTATTATTTCCTACTCTGTGGCACTTTATGGCAAGCCCACCTAGTTTAAGTGCCATGTCACCTTCAAAAAGTACCCTCTCACACCAGCCCACTCTAATCATCAGACAGGATCTCATTTTCTTGAGAGCTCCACTATCCCTTTAGCTAGTCTGCCTATTTCTGCCCTTTTAAGATCAAGAATAACAATAACTCTTGCCACTTCCATTTAACATTTTACAAGAGGTTCCAACCAGTATGTCTAAGTTAGAAAAGGGAATAAAATGCATACAGATTGTAAAGAAGGAATATTATATGCACTTTAAAATGGCAGATGCTCTATATTTTTTAATTCTTAAGAAATCAGCCCCCCCAAAAAAAATCTAGTAGAAATAATAAATGGTCTAAATTAAATACAATCCCCATTAAAAATTGTAGCTATATTTTTTTGCAGAAAATGACAAGCTGATCCTAAAGTTCACATGGAAATGCATTAGAACACGAATAACCAATTCATTCTTGAAAAAGAAGACTAAAGTTGGTAGACTCACACTTCCTGATTTCAAAACTTACTACAAACTAAGTAAGTACTAATTCATGCTTAGTACTTCACGTGAAAAGATGTTCAACATTGCTAATCATCAGAGAAATGCAAATCAAACTGCAATGGGATATCACCTCACATATGCCATCAAAAAGAACATAAATAACAAAAGTTGGCAAGGATGTGGAGAAAAGGGAACCCTGGTACACTGTTGATGGGACTGTAAATTGGCGCAACCATTATGGAAAACAGTATAGTTGTTTCCCCAAAAACTAAAATATAACTACCCTATGACCCAACAATTCCACCTTTGGGTATATAAACCCCCCAAAAAACAAAACAGTAATTCAAAAGATACATGGATCCAAATATTCATAGCAGCATTATTTACAATTGCCAAGATATGGAAGGAACATAAGTGTCCATCAACAGATGAATGGATGTATATATCTATATACCTGTGGATGCACACACACACATATATATATACATATACATATATACATAATGGACTACTACTCAGGCATCAAGAAAATGAAATTGTGCCAATTGCAACACCATGGATGGTATTGGAGGGCATTATGCCAAGTGAAAAAAGTCAGAAAAAACAACTAACATATGACAGCACTTATATTTGTAATTTAAAAGTATGACAAACTAGTGGACATAACATAAAAGAAGCAAACTCACAGATACAGAGAACAAATTAGTCATCACCAGTGAGGAGAGGGAAGAGGGGAGGGGCAAAAAAACTTCAGAAGATTAAGAGGGACACACTATTAGGTATAAAATAAGCCACATGCATATACTGTACACCATGGGGAATATAGCCAATATTTTATAATAACTCTAAATGGAGTATAACACTTAAAAATTATGAATCACTATTTATAGTACATCTGTAAGCTATATAAATGTCATACAGAAACTAGACTTCAATTAAAAAGAACAATGCTATACTAGCATAATGCTAGACAAAGGAATATAATCAAGAGTCCACAAATAAACCTTCACATTTATGGGCAATTTATTTTCAAGGAGGCTTCCTGGGCAATTCAAGGGGGAAAGAATAATGCTTTCAATAAACCAAAGCGTGCTGAGACAACTGAATAGCCAGAAGCAGAAGAATTAAGATGGACTTTTACCTCCCACTGCATGCAAAAATTAACTCAAAAGGATGATAGGGCTCAATGCAAGAGTTTAAACTACAAGACACTTGGAGAAAAGCACTGGCGTGAGACTTTTTGTGACCTCAGATTAGGCAATGATCTCTTTGGTATGACACCAAACGCTTGTCTGCACAAGTGGAAATAGAAAAAATGGATCAACAGGAATTCATCAAAATCAACAGGTTTTGTACTTCAAAAGATATCATCAGGAGAGTGAATATACAAGCCACAGAAAGGTAGAAAATGTATGCAAATCATATAGTTGATAAGGTATTTGTATGAGAATATATGAAGAATTGTTACACTTCAACAAAAACACTACTAACCAAATCTTAAAATGTGCAAAGTATTTAAACACATTTCCAAATTAAAAAAAAAAATACAAATGGCCAATTAGCATATGAACAATACACAACATCACTAATCATCAGGGAATAAAAATCAAAACCACAATGAGATACCACCACACTTCTAGAAGGATTTTTTTTTTCATTTTAATGGAAAATATCAAAAAGTTAGCAAGGCATGAGAGGAGGGTTAACCCTTCTATATGGGAGTATGAACTTAAAATAATGAAGCCAATTTGGAAAATATGGGCAGTTTCTCCCATAGTTCAAACATAGAGTTACCATACACCCAGCAATTCCATTCCTAGGCATATAACTAAGAAAACCTGTGTCCACGTAAAAGCCTGTACATGAATGTTCATAGCAGCACTATTCATAATAACCAAAGAGCAGAAACCCCTGAAAAATCACACAGTTGTTGAGAATTTTCTGTTAACTGTAGTATCAGATCAGGCACATGATAAGCAAATACCAAAAGCTAATTAGGGGAAAAATATATTAGGGAAGATGCTTATGAAAGATCAAGAGGATAGGAAAGACCCCCCCACACAAGTTCCTCCATTCACATAAAGTGTAATTCAGTTGCCATGGAGGAGGGGGGCAGAAAACCCAGCCATCTGTTGGCAAACTCGCCCCTGAAAAAAGAGCCAGCCACCATCCCCCTGCCCCAAAATGGTAAGAGGCAGTTTTCATAAGCAAGGGAACTTACAAGGCTTGTCTTGGTAGCCAAAAGCAGCTCTCCACCCCTTCTGATCAAGATCTTGAAAGCTTTTACAGAGGCCTTCAGTGAGTTTAGACTCGCATGTTGTCCAGAGAGTCTCAGCAACACACAGTTCCTTCAAGGCTGCCTCCTCAAAAATGGCTCCCAGCCTGGGAACCCAGGGCAGAGTGAGCATTTCAAGGACACAGGTACGGTCAAGGTGCCTCCAATCAGCCAGGTCCCACTTGCAGGTCAATTAGCAGTAACCTCTTCTTTGTCCTCTCAGTGACCTCTCTGGATGAACAGGACCCTAGTGGGTCTTCCTGGGAAACACCCCCATCCCCTGCTCCACCCAGTGTCCTTGGTCTGCTGCTGGTTTGTAGACAAACATCAACCTCCTAGGCCTTCCCTGAGTTTAAAGGAATACATTTAATCAGAGCAGTGAGAAAAATACAGAAATAAAGGGAAACAAGCAAGCCAGACAAAAAAATAATAATTTAGCCCTGAAACAAAGTCAAGGACTTTTAGTCCCTTCTCAAGGGCTACAGGTAATATTCCTAACTGAATCCTTTGAGCTGTTTGGCAGACACTGAAAGCCCTACCAGGTGGGAAAAGTTAATGGCCTGCTAACCACAAGCACGTGGACCAGTTGGAACCCAAAAGCTGATGATGTTGACTCCTGATTACCTCATGACCAACCAATCAGAGGAATGTCCCCCAGCTGCTCATCTACCTGCAACCCTCTCCCTCTGTTTTTAAAAACCTTTCCCTAAGAGCCATCAGGTTTTGTTCTGTTTTGTTTTTAGGGCCACACCTGTGGCATATGGAAGTTCCCAGGCTAGGGGTCTAATGGCAGCTGTAGCCTCTGGCCTATGGTAGAGCCAGGGCAACATAGGGTCTGAGTGCATCTGTGACCTACACCACAGCTCACACAACACAGGATCCGTAACCCACTGAGTGAGGCCAGGAAGTGAACCTGCATCTTCATGGTTACTAGTTAGCTTCATTTCCACTGATACATGACAGGAACTCCCCACCCACCAGGTTTTTTGAGCATTAGCCACCTTAGCACCCTGCAACAAATGCTGCCCTTTCCTTCACAGCAACCCAGAGTCAGGAGAGGCTTTACTGCCCACAGGTGAAAAGACTGAAATTTGGCTTGGTGACACCAACACTCTGGTGACCAACTCCTACGATCTCACATGTCTCCCTCTTCTGCAATGTGCCCTGAATGGCCAGCAAGGGGTGTCACTGGCTTGGAGGTGGCTTGTTTGGTGGCTATCTGGCTGCATTTGGAGGTGGGTATCACAACAACAGTGTAGCTCTTGCAAGAAAAAGAGTTTAGGATAATGATTTCCATAATAAGTAATATTTTTTTCCACCACAAGCCATGATCTGAATCACTTATTAAGTCCCTAAGGCTGGTGACTCAGAATAGCTGCTTGTGCCCTCATGTGACTTAATAAAATGATACATTCATAGACTCATCAGGCATGAACACACTCTGTTTGGATAATGGCACAAGCACCTCCTCTCAAGGCAGTGAAAATGTCATCCAGGCCATCCTTTTTATTTTTTTATTTTTTAAGGGCTGCAGGCCAGGAATATGCCACAGCAGTGACAAAGCCAGTTACTTAACCTGAGGAACCATCAAGGAACTTCCCCGGTCTTCAGTTTGATGGGTTGTCTGTAAACTCTTATTAACATAAAAAGAACACTCATGCCTAATGTTATTGATTGTGAGTGTCCCAGGCCAGGTTTCTGGATCAGCACTGGTAATAGCAAATTGATCCCTAGTAGTCTTAAAGAGAAAGACAAATACCATATGATATCACTTCTATGTGGAACCTAAAACATGACATAAATAAACTCATCTACAAAACAGAAACAGACTGACAGACATGGAGAACAGACTTTTGGTTACCAAGGGGGACGTGGGTGGAGGAGAGATGAATTGGGACTTTGGGATTAACAAATGCAAACAATTAGACATAAAATATGTAAATAACAAGGCCCCACTGTATAGCACAGGGAACTATGTTTGATATCCTCTGATAACCTAAAGGAAAAGGATATGAAAAAAATGTGTATATATCTATAACTGAATCACTTTGCTGTACAGTAGGAATTAACACATCATCAGTATTCATGATAGCTCAGCAGGTTATGAAACAGACTCGTATCCTTAAGGATTCAGGTTCTATCCCTGGCCTTGCTCAGTAGGTTAAGGATCTGGCATTGCTGTGGCTGTGGTGTAGGCTGGCAGCTACATCTAGGATAAGAGCCCTGGCCTGGGAACTTCCATATGACACATATGCCATGGGTTAAGTCCTAAAAAGACAAAGAAAAAGAAAGAAAGAGACTGGGCATTCCAGGCAAAAGGAAAATGTGAAGTGTTTGGAGACCCACAGGAAGAATATGTATTGTGTAAAAGGTCATAAAGCATAAGAAAAATATGGAATACAAAGAATGAATTGGAGTCTGGAGTTGGGGCATGGAGAATGAATGGGGAAAAGGAGCCCAAGGAACCCCTCTAGACAATCAGCATGACTGTCCCCCACACACAGAGCCTGGGGACCCACCCAGCCACAATTTTCCAACCTCCCTAGGCTCCAAAGCATGCATCATCCTGGGCATTCCCATTCCACTAGCTGTCATGGAGTCCCCAAAGGGTGTGGAGAGGGAGTGTCCATGGAGTTCAGGATATCAGGGTTGGGGGAAGAGGAGTCAGCAGGCAGACAGAGACACTTCTCTTAGGGTCCAAGGAGAATACAAGTCCCTAAGTTCCTACATCTGGGGTGGGGCATGTTCCTGCCACCTCCCCCTGCCATCATCACCCCATGGCTAGACAGAAGCTACTCTGTGGGAAGAACACCTCACCCACCTCCACCTTCTAGGTATGTCCTACCAACCCCATAAACCTGTACCATCACAGTGACAGCAGCCTGAGACATATCAAACATCTGTGTGCTGAGGAGGAATGAGATAAGAACAGGGGCTCCTTAGGAAATGGGGAGGCCACACCCTGAAAAATACCAGGAGTCCAGACTCACCACACAGAAAAGTGTTCATGAGTATAGTGGGGTCTGGGAAGAGAGGAGGAGTCAAAGCAAAGTCATCAGCAGAGAGAAAAGATCTAGCAGGAGGAGGCTAAGAACCCTCCAGCAAGCTAGACTCTTAAAATGTTAGAACCAGGGGAGTTCCCATTGTGGCTTTGTAGGTTAAGAACCTGCCATAGGGTTCATGAGGATGTGGGTTTGATCTCTGGCCTCACTCAGTGGTTAAGGATCCAGCATTGCCATGAGCTGCAGCCTAGGTCACAGATGCAGCTCAGATCCAATGTTACTGTGGCTGTGGTATAGGCCAGCAGCTACTGCTCCTATCCAGCCCCTAGCTGGGGAAAATCCATATGTTGCAAGTGCAACCTCAAATAGAAAGAAAAGAGGAAAAAATACATCAGAACCTGGAATGCTCTCCAATACAACCTAGGCCCTGGATACCCTAAGTGTGGTATCCAAACCAGCAGCATCAGTGTCTCCTGAGATTTTGTGAGAAATGAAGAATCTCAGGCCCCTCCCCATCCTTATGAGGCAGAGCCTACATTTTACAAGTTTCCTAGATGCATTAAAGACTGTGAAGGGTTCCCAAATCAAACTACATATCACCTGGAATATTTTCTTACAAGTACAGATTTCAGAGCCCTGCTCTATATGAATCGAATCAGAGTTTCTGACCACTGTGTAGAGTATTTTCTAACAACCTATCAGGGAAAAGAATCAGAGAAGAATGTGTGTGTGTATGTGTGTGACTGAATCACTTTGCTGTACACTTGAAACTAACACTATATTGTAAATGAAATATACTTTAATAACAAATAAAGTCTAATGACAGTAAAAATATAAATAGAAACTTTTCAAAAATAAAAATTTTAAAATAATGAAAAATGTAAATAATTTTAAAGTGTGAGTTGATGGAACATCAAGGTATATCCATACAATGGAATACTACTCAGCATTAAAAAGAGTGAACTCTTGATACACAGTACAACATGAATACATCTCATCATGCTTACACTCAGTGAAAGAAGGCAGCAAGAAAAGAATATGGATTGCATGATTCCATGGAAATAAGCTTCAAGGAAATGAAAATGAAACCATGTGTCACAAACAGAATAGTGTCTCCCCTGAGGACCGATGGGAGGAGCAAAGAGGGGGCAGAAGGGTAGACATCAGGGAAATGCATGATTTTGATAGCTATGGTGATAATTTCATGGGTGTGTACCTGTGTCAAAATTATTCAAATGATATATTTTATATTTTTACCTTTTTAAAAATTAAATTTGGTTTACATTGTTGCACCCATTTCTGTAGTATAACAGAGACCCAGTCCTATACATATACATTCCCTTTCATATATCCTCTTCCATCATGGTCTATCCCAAGAGACTGGATATAGTTCCCTGTGCTATAGAGTAGGACCTCATTGCTTATCCATTCTAAATGTGAAAGTTTGCATCTAGTAACCCCAAACTCCCCATCCATCCCACTCATCCCTCCTCACCCTTGGCAACCACAGGTCTGTTCTGCATGTCTATGAGTCTGCTTCTGTTGTGTAGATAGGTTCATTTGTGCTATATTTTAGATTTCATGTGTAAGTGATATCATATGATGTTTGTCTTTCTGACCTCACTTAGTATGAGATTATTTGCATCATGTTGCTGAAAATGACATTACTGCATTCTTTTCTATGACTGAGGAGTATTCAAGTAAGCAACATCATCCATAAACAGATGAGTGATAACAATGATGTGGTACATACTATAATAGAATATTACTCAGCCATATAAAGAAAAAATAATGCCATTTGTAGCAACATGGAAGAGACTAGAGATTATCATACTAAATGAAGTACACAATATCGAGAAAATCATATAAGATATTGATTATATGTGCATTCAAAAAATGATACAAATGAATTCATGCACAAAAGGGAAATAGATCCACAGATATAGAAAATGGTTCTCAAAGGGGAATGGGGGAGGGAAAAATTAGGAGTTTGGGGTTAAGATATAACACTACAATATATACAGTAGATAATTACAAGGACCAAATGTATAGCACATGGATCTGTACTAGATATTTTCATAAACATAAATAGTATATAATATATTTAAAAGCAAATCACTTTGCGCCACCTGAAATTAGCACACATTGTAAGTCAACTATATCTGAAAATAATTTAGTAATTAATTAAAAATTTACAAACATATGGCAAAAGATGACCACAATAAGACTCTCTCTCATGCACTCACTCTCTGTCTATTTACATATATATACACTTTAAAAAGCTGTAAAAAACCAAATGTAATAATAATATAACACATGGAAAAAAATTTAAATCACATACACATACAGAGGAGTTCGAAACTTTGAATCCCCAAAAAATTACATGTGTGTTGCTGCTAATGATATATGTATGGTTATGGAGGAATAAATGGACAATAGATATGACTAAAGGGAAAGAGATTGATCTAATAGCAATGACCATTTAAAGGACACTGAGGAAAAGTGTTACTGACATGGGTGCTCAAAACACAACTTTATAAGTCATTTCTGACAAGGTCAGTGAGTGAAATAAGAACATGGTTAGGTGATTACCACTTGGTGAAAATGGTTACTGTTAATGAAAAAACTTCCTAGAGCCAATGACATATCTCTGTTTCTCAGCTTATAGATGAAATTGTTCAACGTGAATTGTTCAACATGGATGCCATTGTGTACATCACAGAAGCAAGGATGTCTTTGTCAGGGGGCTGGCCTGATGAGGAGGAAAAGTACACTGCCATCATTGTCCCATAGAATAGAGACACCGCAGAGAGGTGGGACCCACAGGTGGACAAGGCTTTGCAGATCCCGTTAGTAGAGGGGACCCTCAGGATGGAGACACCATTGTGGCCATCAGTGACCAGGATGCCACTCAATGGAAAAAAAGAAACCCACAGACCCTAGAGTGAATATCACCAGCTCATTGAGAGAGGTGTCTGAGCAGGACAGCTGAAGCAGGGCAGAAAGTTTCCAGAAGAAGTGGACGATGATGTTGTCAGCCCAGAAGGACAGTTGAGCCAGGAGGAGGGTGTGGGTTAGGGCACTGGCACAGGAGATGAGCCAGGAACCAACCAACAGACACAGACACAGCTCCTCCCTCATGACAATGGTGTAGCAGAGGGTGACAGATGGCCACATACCTGTCATAGGCCATCACTGCAAGAAGAAGGTTGTCAATGCAAGAAAAAGACATGAAAAAATATGTCTGTGTTACACACGCTGCATAGGGAGAGGATTGATCCCGAGTCTGCATGTTAATCAGCATCTTAGGGACAGTGACATGAAAAGGAGACATCTGTGAGGGCCAGGTGCCTGAGGAAGAAGTACATGAGGGTGTGGAGTTGAGTGTCCAGCCTGATAGGCCAAATGATGAGCAGGTCCTCCAGCACCATGATCAGGTACATGCCCAGGAACAGAAAAAAGTGCATGCCCTGCTGCTTTGGCTGGATGGAGAAGCTCAGGAGGAAGAACACGGACATGCTGCTCTGGTTCTCCCTCCTCATCTTGCCTTTCTCTTTTCTGGGAATGAGGAGAAATGGGAAGTTCCAGGAACTTAGATGCACTGAGCATAGCAGTTATGACGTGGTCACAAGATTTCTCAGATTGACTATGTCAGTGTATGGAAAGGCCTCACTGCACTGAACTCACACACTGATGCCTCATCCAGTCTGGTGAGAGCAACACAACTTGATTTGTCTGAACACTGACTCTGTCACATGGAGAAAGTATGTGACTTCAATGAAACACTTCAGCGGAAATAAGGAAGACTCATTATCTTTTTTAGAGAGGGGAGACATAATGAGCGAAAGAAGGGAAACAGTAATTAGTAAGATACTATCCATTCCATGGCTCCACAGTCATACTGTTTATGTGCTTATGTCTGTCTTATACACACATTATACACACACACACACACACACACCACATGCACATTATATATATGCACAGCACTTAAAGCATTATTTGGAAGATTGATGCACCATGTAAAAAAAAAGTGCTCAACACAAAAACTTACTTGTTTCATTAAATTACTATAAGAAATAAAACAATGAAAAAAGAATGCAAGAAAGAAAAATAAAGAAAGAAAGAAAGAAAGAAAGAAAGAAAGAAAGAAAGAAAGAAAGAAAGAAAGAAGAAAGAAAGAAATAGAAAGAAAGAAAAAGAAAAATTGAGGAAAGAAAGAGGAAGAAATAAAGGAAGGAAGGGAGGAAAAGACAAACATTAAGAAAGTTCCTCAAAAAACTCTATGGAATTTCATATGATTACAGAACTTTACTCTTGGTTATATACTTTGAATAATTGAAAGCAGGCGCCAAACAGGTACTTATACATCCATATTTAAAACAGTGTTAATCACAGCAGCAAAAAGATGGAAACAACACAGGGTCTTTTGCAAATGTTTGGATAAATAACATGTGGTCTATATATAGAGTGCAATATGAGTCAGCCTTGAAAAAGAAAGAAATCCTGATATAGCCACAACATGAATGAGCCTTGTAGATATTATGCTAAGTAAAATCATGCAGTCACAGAATTATAAATACTGGAAGATTACATTCATATGAGATTCCTAGAAGAGTCAAATTAATAGAGAAAAAAAATGGAATGGTGACTGCCAGGGGCTGGTATGGGAAGGAAAAGGAGGAGTTAGTGTTCAGTGGGTACAGAGTTTCCATTTGTGAAGATAAAAAATTCTGGAGGTGGATGGTGGTGATGGTTGCACAACAACATGAATTACTTAGTGCACAGATGGGTACCAGAAAATTTTTGAAATATTAAATTTTGTTACATATATTTTATCACATTAAAATTTTTAATTTAGAAAATATATCACAAGTCAATAAATATTGACTAAAATAGCAATCACAAGGAAACAGATCACAAAAATAAATAAATCAGCTCATTTTGGGGGGCAGGATGAATAAGAAGACATCAGGAAATAAAAGATGACAAATATATAGGAGGCCATCAAGAAAGATCAAGTAGGTTCCTGAAAATGTGTGTTTATTTCTGAAGTCTCCCTCTCACTTCCAGGAAAGAGTACAGGCCCAGAAGATGGATAGCCTTTGATGATTAGTAGGTCTATAGCACTTGATTCACTGCTTTTTTAATAAATTTGCAAACAAATAGCTTCCTTCATATCTTCCATTGTCTCTCTCTCCCCTTCCATCACCAGGGCTTTAAAATGGCTAAGCTCTGAGCATACACGCAAAGTGAGGGACATGAGAATTTGACTGCTAAGGTGACCAGAGAGCCAAGATATTAAAGATGCTGAGAGACCAAGGACCTATATCAGCATGCACAGTCATCTGATTAATGAGACAAAGTTTCAAAATTGACCCCACTTTGTTCCCCAGAGTGAAATGTGGAAGTCATCTAACATCGATTAGGAACATAGCAGGAAATTCAGTAGCCCTCAAACCATCTGTCCAAAGTCCCACCAACTTAGCATAAAGAGGACTTTGTTTGCTGCCTGTTAATGTCTAGAGCTGTGACAAAGGAACAGTCAGGCTCTGAGGCTATCTGAACAGGTAAAATGGATACACATATTTCCAAGGCCCTCCCAAGTCCCTATTTGCTTCTCAGCCATCCAAGGGGAGGAGAGGTAGATTGTGAGTGTGTTATACACAGAAACAGACATTCAGCATGAAACATAGTGACACAAATATAAAAGCCCTGGTGTTGCTTTTTGGTGCTATCTAACCCATACTCATCCTAGTCGGAAGTGAGGTTTGTATGGATTCATACCAAATAATTTACAAGTTTAAAATGAAATCTTTTGTCACACACAACTTAAAAAACACACAAACAAAAACCCTTCTACAATGTTGGTGGGGATGTAAAGTGGTGCTGCCAATATGGAAAACAGTATGGAGATTCCCCAAGACATTAAAAAT
Organism: Phacochoerus africanus; assembly: GCF_016906955.1. Classification (NCBI taxonomy): domain Eukaryota; kingdom Metazoa; phylum Chordata; class Mammalia; order Artiodactyla; family Suidae; genus Phacochoerus; species Phacochoerus africanus. The sequence continues at coordinate 265,860,178 of NC_062545.1, read as the reverse complement.
ACAACTACCACATGATCCAACAATCCACTTCTGGGTATAGACCAGAAAGGACTGGAATCAGGAGCTCAGAAATTTATCTACTCTCCCATATGCACTGCAGCTCTGTGCACAAAGATAATCTATAGAAATAAAGCACGAGTCCATCAACAGATGAAGAGATAAATGTGGCATATACACACAATGGATTATAATTTTGCCTTTTAAAAAGGAAATCCTGCTGTTTCTGACAACAGGGATGAACCAGGAGGACGTTATGCTAAGTGAAATAAGCCAGTCCCACAAGGACAAATGCTGCATAATTTCACTTTGAGAAACACACAAAGCAGAGAATAAATGACAGTCAACAAGGACTGGGGGAGAGGAAATGTGCCAAAGGCCAGCTCTGGTGGCCAGGGAGTGTAAACTTTTTCCCAATCAGAGAGGGACATGGTGTCAGCGAATGTGCATACAGAGACAGCCTCTTTGTTTCTTCTTTCAGGGCGCTGGACTGCTCAAACTTTATTGGCATAAGTGGTTGATTATATAGACAGTTTTTCATTACAGATTACATCATAGTGTTAAAGGTACATTGGTCAACTATTAGGCTTTGTTTTTTGATCACATGGTATAGTAGCAATACGTCACATTCTAAAATCTTCAACTTAACTAAATTTAATGAGTACAATTCAAGGACAAACAGGTGTAGCATATCATGTGGGAAAGAGGAGACTCAGCACAAACTATCTCATGGCCAGCCAATTCCCACAAGCAGAAGAAGTTACAGACACAAAAAATCTTGTCTTCAGACTAGTGTCTATCTTCAAAGTATCCTTGGCAGGGAAACAGTGTGAGAAAATACAAATCAACTTAGCAAGCTACCACTAAAAGTTTCTAACATCAAGGACAAAACTCACAGCTGGGTTTCTTTTGATCAAGAATAATATGGGTCTAACTTCTATAAACCTCATTAAAATCCTAACTCTAAAGTTTACTATATAACTAGTTAGTAGATAAACACTGCATTTTAATTAAGTTGGATTTAAATAGGGGAACGTCCTTTAGGATGAAATTCTCATTATATTATTATTGTAATTTTGTTAAATCACAAATCACCACAGGAAAATAAGAATGGGAAATAAGAATAATAAGTAAATAATCAGGATAAACTAAGGAAAACTGAATAACAAGTGAATAACAGAAAAGACTAAGTCATCCGTGGAACAATCCCCACTCAGCAACACAAAATGGAAATTATTTCCTGGGAAATTTAGTTTTCCACCTATGTCAGCGGGCGAGCCATATTGTCTTCTGGGGCCTGTCCTTGGAATTGTGCCCTACAGGCAGGCATCCCCTTGTTTAGGAACCTGCCCTCGGAATTGTATGGTTCAGACAGGCCCTTTTTTCTGATTAGGAGCCTGCTCTCAGAATTGCACTGTTCAGGCAAGCTCCCTTCCTTGGCTCCTTGTATCTTCTCGGCTCCCTGCAGATGTCCTTCCTTGTGCTGACTTTAGGGTTTTCTTGTTCTTCTTTTTTTAATTCATTTAGGTGGTGGGTTAAGTTGTTGATTTGTGATTTTTTTTTTTTGAGGAAGGCCTGTATTGCTATGACCTTCCTCCTGAGCACTCCTTTTGCAGCTTCCCATAGATTTTAAGTGGTTGTGTGTTCATTGTCATTTGTCTTGATGTATTTTTTAATTCCCTTCTTGATTTCCTCACTGCCCCATTGGTTTTTTAGTAGCATGTTGTTTAGTGTCCATGTAGTTAGTGTTTTCTCATTTCTTTTCCTGTGGTTGATTTCTAGTTTCATGCCATTGTGGTCAGAGAAGATGCTTCAAATAATTTCTATACTCTTAAATTTGTGCCCCAGTATATGGATCAACTCTTGAGGGTGTTCCATGTGCACTTGTGAGGAATGCGTATTCTGACTATTTTAGATATAATGACCTGGAAATGTCAATTAAGTCTAATTTTCTATTATGTCCTTTAGGATATCTGTTGACTTATTGATTTTCTATCTAGAGGGTCTGTCCATTGATGTCAGTGGGGTGGTAAGGTCTCCTACTATGAGTGCAATCCCATCACTTTATCCTTTCATGTCTGTTAGTATTTATGGTAGGTGTGTGGGGGATCCAATATCAGGGGCATATATATTGATGATTTTAATATCCTCTTCTTGAATGGATCTTTTAACCATTAAATAGTGTCCTTCTTTGTCTTTCTTTAGGGCCTTTGTTTTAAAGTCTATTTTGTCTTATAGGAGTATTGCAACTCTTGCTTTCCTGCCTGGTCCATTGGCATGAAACATCTTTTTCCATCCCCTCACTTTGAATCTCTATGTGTCCTTTTCTCTAATTTGAGTTTCTTATAGACAGTAGATTGAAGGTTTTTGCATTTTTATCCAATGTGCGACTGTGTGTCTTTGACTGGAGCATTCAGTCCATTGACATTTAAGGTGGTTATTGAAAGATATGTGTTTATTGACATTTTAAACCTTGTTTTCTGGGTGATTCTATGTTTCCCTCTTCTTTATTTTGTAAGATGGTTTCCACTTATTTTATGCTTGAGTACTTTTCAGTTTTTGTGAATGTAATGTTTGGTTTTGATTTGTGGTTTTCCTATTTTTTAAGTATGTTAACCACTTCCCGTACCTGCTTGCTTTAGCCTGATAATCATATAGGTTCAAACACATCCTGAAAATAAAAACAAAGAAGCTACATTTTCATACTTTCCTTGCCCATATTGTATGATTTTGTTGTCTTTCCCCTCCACAATATCTTTATATTTAGATCTGTATGCTGGCTTATTTAAGTTACTACTTTCCAGTAGTGGTTTCCTCCATCGCAATTCTTTGTCTTTTCTTTTTTTTTTAATTTTTTTAATTTTTTTAACCCTTTCAGTATTTCTGTTAGGATGGGTTTTGTATTGCTGTACTCGTTTAGCTTTTGTTTGTTGGAAAAAATTATTTATTTCCCCTTCTATTTTACTTTTTATTTATTTATTTATTTATTCATTTATTTATTTATTTTTGTCTTTTTTTCTTTTTTTGGCTTTTTGCCTTTTTTAGGGCCACTCCCATGGCATATGGTTGTTCCCAGGCTAGGGGTCAAGTCAGAGCTGTAGCCGCTGGCCTAAACCAGAGCCACAGCAACACAGGATCTGAGCCACATCTGCAACCTACACCACAGCTCACAGCAAAGCCAGATCCTTAACCCACTGAGTAAGGCCAGGGATCAAACCTGCAACCTCATGGTTCCTCTTCAGATTTGTTAACCACTGTGCCATGATGGGAACTCTTCCCTTTCTATTTCAAATGCTATTCTTGCTGGATAGAATATTATAGGCTGCACATTTTTTCCTTTCAGCACTTTAAATCTATCTTGCCACTCCCTTATGGCCTGTAGTGCTTCTGTGAAGAAGTCAGCTGATAGCCTTATTTGGGTTCCCTTATAATCAATGATTCCTTTTTCTCTTTTTCTTTAACTTTTGCCATTTTTATTATAGTATGTCTTGGTATGGGTCTGTTTGGGTTCAACATGTTTGGGGCCCTTTGTGCATCCTGTATCTTGATATCAGTATCCTTTAGATGTGGAAAGTTCCCAGCCATAATTTCTTCAAATATATTTTCAATCCCCCCCTTTTTTTTTTCTTCTACTTCTGGAATTCCTATTACACTTAGATTGGCCCACTTTATATTATCCCATAGGTCTCTTAGATTGCTTTCATTTTTTTTTAAATTTGGATTTCTGTCTATAGTGCTGATTGAGTGGTTTCCATTATTCTATCTTCCACATCACTAATTTGTTCCTCTGCCTTATTCATTCTGTCTTTATTGCCTTTAGCTCAGATCGTATCTCTGAAAATGAATTTTCTAGTTTTATTTGGCTCCTCCTTATATTTTCTAGTACCTTTCTAAAAGAATCTGCATTAGTGTTCATATCCTCTCTTAATTATTTCAGTATCTTCACCATTTCCCTTGTGAATTCAATGTATTTTCAGACTGCAGAGGTCTGTGTCATTGTCGACTGCTTTAGGTGAATTCTCCTGTTCCTTTAACTAGGAATGTTCCTGAGCTTCTTCATCTTACTCGTGTTTTTCTTTTTCTGTGAGTTTGGAAAAGCCACATGTAGTCTTGTAAGGCTACTTCTATGCAAGGATACCCTTTTGTAGGGAGGTTACTATTTATTTTTGGTGTGGGAGATTGAAAATTTGCCATCTCTTTCTTCATTGTGAGCAGGCTGTTACTGCCAGGATGTTCAGTGTGTTTCCAGGGAAAAGGAGGCAATGGATAGGGCTAGCAGTCAGTGCCTGTTCATTGGGCTCTTGACAGAAGCAAGGACTGCAGGAAGGTGGCACAGGCTACCCCTAGCTTCAGGGCCCTGGGAAGTGGTAATGAGCTCTAGGAGGATCTGAAATGTGACCAGAGCATTTGGCAGTAGCAGTAGGAGGATGTGTGAGCTCCCAGGGGAGTGAGAGCAACAACAGTATGTGTTTGATTGCAATGCCCTCCTCTGAGGTGATTGGAACCACCACCTGTGATGCCTGTTCAGGGACCCCTAGTAGGAGTGGGACATGACCATCTCTAGAGTCAGTGATAACTGCAGTCTTTTGTCCCCAACACATGTAGACCAAGCATGAAGCACCCTCTCTCACATAGCCCACATAGAAGGTTCTGTACAGTCTGCTCCTAGTTGCAGGATCCTGGAAAGTGACAGAGATCAGGCTTATGGGTACTGTCTGGAACATTTAGCAATGGCAGCAACAGGGCAGGTGTGTTCCCAGGGATGCAAGAGCACCAACAGGTTGTGATTTGTCACAATGCCCTCCTCCGTGTTTCCCTTGAGGTGAATGGGGCTGAAAGTGGTGTCTGTTCACAGACACCTAATGTTCTGAGCTACTCACACCTGTAGAGACAGAGATAACTGTGGTAGTTTGCCCCTGCCTCCTTTAGACCATGCCAGAAGCACCTCCTCCTGCTTAGCCCCCACAGGAGGTGTTGCATGAGATGCTCCTAGTTGAAGGTTCCTGGGAGGGGTCAGTAATCAAGCATCTGGGCACTTCCCAGAGGGTTTGGCCATGGCAGCAGCAGGGTGGGTGTGCTCGCAGGGAAGTGAGAGCAACAACAGGTGGTGTTCCATTGCAATGACCTTCTTTATTGTGCCCTCTGAGGTGGTTGGGGCTATAAGGGATTTATGTTCAGGTATCTCCAGTTGTGGTGGGCCATGCTCAACTCTGGAATCAGGGATAACTGTGGCAGTTTGCCTCCACTGTCTGTAGACCTCACAAGAAGCACCCTGTACCACTTAGCCCACAAAGGAGGTGCTAACCAGCCACTCCTAGTTGTAGGTTCTTGGGAAGAGACAGTAATCAACTCTCTGGGTTCCCCCAAGCATTTGGCAGTGGCAAATGCAAGGCAGCTATGTTCCCAGTGGTGTGAGAGCAACAGCATATGGTGCTTTGTTGCAGTGCCCTCTTTTTATCTTTTTTTCCAAGCCCTGAGGTGACTGGGGTGGCACATAGGGCTCACTCATAGGCCCCCAGTGGTGGCAGGCCTCACCTCCCTCTGATCTCTGAGATGACCACCACATTCTTCCCCTGCCACCTGTAAATCATGCAAGAGGTGCCACATTACACTTAGCCCCTGATGCCCTTAGCCCACACAAGAGGTGCCTTGGCACCAGTAGGTTGCATGAGAAGTACCCAGTCTCCACTAAATTAGCAAGAGGTTTCTGGACACCTGTAGCCTGCACCAGAGCCACCCCAACCTCTGAGAGCCCATGGACATGTGCATGCTCCAGTGCAGGGAGTTTGCTATGGTGTCCACCCCTCATGCTCTTGCACTCCCCAACAATGGTGCCCTGCCTCTCCTGTGGGCCTGGACCTTCTCCAGGGTTCCCTCTGCCATGGCATTCCTCTCCCCAGCCTGTGACATACCACTCACCACCAATGGTGCTCTGCTGCTTAGCCTCTCAAACTGTCCCCAAACAGCCAGCCCCAGTCCTCTCCCCAGGACTGACCTCCAGAGCCTGAGTCACAGCACCCAGCACCTGCCTGAGCATCTCAGGCTGTGGTATCCCAGCTTGTGGTTCAGATGATCTGTGGGGCTCTCATACTGCTTTGCTGTTCTCAGTTCAGCTGCTGAGTTTTCTCCACAACTTTGAGGTCCTAGATACTCAGCTGATTTTTCTGTCCATTAGGTGACTTCCCAGGGTGTGGGTTCCTTTTCTGCTTCAAAGCTCCCTCTCAGGAATGATAGTCCCATCTTCATTCCTTTTCTATCCCTCTCTTTTTTTCTTTTGTTCTGCCCAGGTATGTCAAGAGTTTCTTGCCTTTTTTTGGAGGTTTAAGTTCTTCTGCCAGCATTCAGTTGATGTTGTGTGTGAGTCATTTTTACATGTAGGTGTGCTTTTTTGATGTGTTTCTGGGAGAAGGCGAGTGTGACCTCTTACTCCTCTGCCATTTGCTCTGCCTTCCCAAACCATTCTTTCAATGAATACATCCTGAGCATTTACTATGTTCCAGAGTCTATTAATATTTGCTGAGGATAAGGTGACAAATTTGTGTAGTGATGCCTGGTGACATGCTCCCAGTGCTGAAAGTTGCTGCCTTCTAGGAGATTGCTCGTGGGCCTGCTGGATACACCATGGTCCCTACTTGAAGCCCTGACCCCCAGCCCCACACACCAATGAACACATTTCATTGTGAAATTTTATTAAAGATTACACAATGCCTTGAAATCTCTTTTGTCAGTTGTCTAGTGAAGGTTATGTAAATATATATGAAGTACTCACTACATTTTTTGTTTCTATTATAAAATTAATTTACAGTATTGTGTTAATTTCTTATGTGCAGCATAATGACAAAACCATAATATACGTATATTATTTTTCTCATACTAACTTCCATCATGTCTATAAAAGTATCCATCTAATGGGCTCCATTGTCTTAGTTCCTGACTGTCTTTAGCTTGCTCTGAATTTGTGTTTTTTTTTTTCTTTTTTATTGGAGTATACTTTACTTGCACTGTTGCTTTAGTTTTAGGTATGAAGGAAAGGGAATCACTCACACATATACATATATCCATTCTTTTTCCCCCAGTAGATTATTATAAACTCTAGAGTAGATTCTCCTATGCCATACAGTAGGTTCTAGATAATCATCTATTTTATAAAGTAGTGTGTATATGTTATTCCCACCATTCAGATTCTCCCCTCCCTACAATGGATCCACTTATGGTAACCATTTGATTGCTTTTGAAATCTGTCAGTTTCTTTCTGTTTTATACATAAGTTCTTTTGTGTCATTTTTATTAGATTCCACATATAAGTGCTATGATCATTTTACTTCTTTGTCTGCCTGACATGTTTCCATATGATAATATTGAGGTCCATCCACGTTGCTGCTTAAGACATTAGTTCAGGCTTTTTTTATGGCTGAGTAATAGGGAAGATGTGGTACACGTTTCTTGCTCCTTTGAAAAGAGAACCCAACTGAAGAATGGAAATCCAGGTTGAACCCCATGGAAAGAGGCAACAAAGCCTGATTACCTTCATTCACCCATGGAATCACCTAAGTCAGAGCTTAAGGAAAGAAATGAACCTATAATAAAGAAAGTTACTATTATAAATTCTCCACATGTATCAAATACTAAACTCCTTTGAAATATTTTGGTTCCAGCTCCATCCATGTTGCTGCAAATGGCATTATTTTCTTCTTTTTATGGCTGTGTAGTATTCCATTGTGCATATATACCACTATCTTCCTAGTCCAATCATCTGTTGATGGACATTTGGGTTGTTTCCATGACTTCGCTATTGTGAATAGTGCTGCAATGAACATGTCTAGTCACTTAAAATGGAGCAAGATTATATGAGAAGAAAGTATGTATTCATGTGTGTGTAACTGGCTCACCATGCTGTACAGTAGAAAATTGACAGAACACTGTAAACCAGGTATAATGGAAAAAGTCAAAGTCATTACAATATTAAAAATAAATAAAAATAAATAAATAAATGAATAAATACACTGTAACCATAAAAATTTTTGATTCCTATCTTCACACTGCAAACAGACTAGAGGTGGGAACATCAGCATATCCTTAAATGTCAGTCCAAATGCTAATACCACACTGTTGAGTCTCATACTTACATATAAAATTTGTAAAATTATTGTATTTAACATAGGGCATGCACACACACACACACTCCAATAATATCAAAATTTGAAAAGAGTGAGGAAAAAACCTGAGGTTCAAAAAAACACATATTTACCTAAGAAGATAACAGAGATCATAATAGAGAAATGAATTATACAGATAGTTCCCATTTTGGCTTATCAGGAAAGATCCTGCCTAGTGTCCAGGAGGATTTGGGTTGATCCCTGGCCCTGCTCAGTGGGTAAGGAACCCACATTTCCCTAAGTTGTGGTGTAGGTCGCATATGCCACTCAAATCCTTTGCAGTTGTGGCTGTGGAATAGACATGCAGCTGAAGCTCTGATTTGACCCATAGCCAAGGGAACCTCCATATGACATTGGTGAGGCCAATAAAAGAAAAAAAATGCTTAATACAAACCAAATTAATCTAAGCAAAGTTAGAGAAAAGTGAAAGACAACAAACAAATAAATCTCTCTCTAAATCTATTTGAAATACTTGAGTTTAACAAGGTAACATGAATCAAGGTTAATTAATTAAATTGAAATATTCACAGTATTTCTATATCCCAACAGCAGCATTGAGAATGGAGAATTTATATACACTAATATAGAAGTAGGAAAACCAAAAAATACACATGAATGAATTTATCAAAGCACATGCAATACACATTGTTAAAAACTACAAAATATTCATGGGAGAAATTAAAGCAAACATAAGCAAAAGAGACATATTTTGCACATAAATTGGATAACTCATTTAAAGTATAGAGGGGGCTTTCCCCACAATCAACCTGCAGACTCAAGGCAATCAAAGTCAAAATAACCGAGCCTGCTTTGGAAGTTAACTATTTTATATAGAAGTGAAAGGGAATCAAAGTAGATAAAATAACTTAAAAATGAGAAAAAACCCATCAGATTTACTTGACCTAATATCAAAACTGTTTCTTAATCCATAGCAATGGAAAAAAACAATAACTGAATGAGGATAGGAATATAGATTGATTAATAATTTGAATAGAGTGGGTAAGTTTGAAATAGAACAATATATATAAGGTCAAATAATATTTCACAATTACACCAAGTCATTTGAATGTAGAAAGGATATTGTTTCAATAAACAGTGTCAGCATGGTTCAATATCAATATGTCTTAAATGAACATAGAGTCTTGTGTTGCACCATATACAAAACATATAACTAGAAATGGGTCAAATTGGTAAGAAATGTAACAAGAAAACTATTTTCAAGAGAACATTGGACACATTCTTGGAAAATATGGGCTACCAAATTTACTGAATAGGACAAAAAAGTCATGACCTATAAAAAAAATAATAATTTGGACTTACTAAAAATAAGAAGCACTTACTATTCAAAAGAACTCAATAAAATTAAAGAACTAATTTCAGACTGGGAGAAAATATTTATAGAACCTATTTCTGATAAAGATGTGAATCCACAACACATAGAGGAGAAAAGCAAGCCAATTATTTTTTAAAACTAGGGGTAAAAGTTTTGAGAAGATATTTTACCAAAGAAGATAGCAGATTGTTCTGTATAGAAACATCCAACATCATTTGTCATTAGATAAATGGAAATGAAAACCACAGTGAGATATCACAGCAAACCCACTAGAATGGCTGACATCAGATGACTGGCAATACCAGAGGCAGTGAGGGTGTTAGTAGAAATTGGAACTCTCACTCTTACATGGTTGGCAGTAATGCATAATGTAGAACCTTGATAAGAAAGTGTTGGTCAGATCTTCATATAATTCAGTGTACATTTGACACAGCAATTCCACTCCTAGGTAATTAAGCAAAAGAAATAATAATAATAATAATAATAAAAACCTTCTTCCCATAAAGGGCTAGATACAGAGCTATATACATGGGAAAAAGATGATACTGATGTGTCTCTTTTGTTGAGGGAAATTGAATGTTCATTTTGCTTGGTCTATGGTCATTTTAAGCCAAATTTCTTATTGCATTTGTTTCAAATCAAACATAGTTTAGATGTTTTGCAATGTTTTCAATTTCCACAGAAGATGAACTGGATATTCCAAAGAGTGAAGGGAATTACCCCAGGCCACACACTCTGGCAGGTACAGCCTAAAATTGAGATCTGTTTTCACAAATATTCTTCTCTGATATCTACATAGTGGTGAGCCTTGGGAGCAGATTTGATCATATTCGTCTTTAACTAAGTACAGCCTGAAGAAGTAGAACTATATGATTCTTCACTGGATGTAGAAGAAAAGAGATTATAACTTAGTCTCATAACATAAAGGTGAGCAGCAATGATTTTCATGGAGATTCATAATGAAGACATTGAATGAGACAGACACCAAATTCACTGGGGGCAACAGAAGACTCCAGACCACTCATGCATTCTTTGTCCTCTCATTCCCAGTCTGGTATGAGCTGGAGTTTTTTTCAAACACAGATGCCTTCAGAAACTGCAGAAACAACTAATCTGAGAGTGAACTCCTGAGTGATGGGGACAGCACAGTTTTAGAGTGATCATGTTTCTAAAATCCAGAAGACTTGAGTCCCTAAGTGGAGGAACTGTGGATTGTTTCCTGGAGCAATGAAGGCTGCTCTAGTTTCTTCTCCTGACCCACCATCCTCACCACCACCAATCCAAAACACGCAAGCAACACTGAATGGGAAGGGAGGAAATGAAAGGCCACACTTTACCAAGTCTCAGCTCTGGCCCATCTCTATGCCACCAGAGCCTGGTCAGCCTGGAGCTTCTACAAATTCATAAGGAGCCCCTTGTCCTACTCCCTAGGCACTATATACCACCATCCTATCCTCAGCTCTATGAATTTGATGATTTTAGTTTCCACATAAAATTAGATCACTCAGTATTAGTCTTGTTTTGGTTTGAATTCTTTCACTAACATAATGAACAAAGTTCCACTTTTGCAAGAGGAATAAGTTCTCCTGAGGTTGAATGCACAGCATGATGACTAGAGCAAAGCAGACTGTATTGTATACACAGTAATTACTAGTGCAGTGGATCATAAGTCATCTCACTACACACACAAGTAAATTAAAATGTTAAGTGTGTGGAGATGATGAGTACAGTAAATAACTTGATTGTGGTTGTTATTTTACAATATATACATATCAAAATATCAATCTGAACACTTTAAATATGTGCACAGTTTATATATCAATTAAAACTCAATAAAGATATTAAGAAGAGAACAATGAATTCCTGGTAATAACATGATTGACTTAAAAACTTTTAGCTATGCAATTCCTTAATATTGTAAATAAGCAATAATCCATAATATCAACTGAGAATTCAAAATTTATACGAATTACTTGCTAGGAAAAGACAGAATAGGTGCAACAAACTGCAATTCAAGTTACCAAATCTTTACTGAGTATTCACTCCAGGATGGGCCTAAGATTAGACCTGTAGGATATGAGGCTAGTGACTGTGTGTCTGTTATAAAGATGAGAAAACATCACTGAGACAAGACTGCTGCCTTGTGGAAGAGTTTCTCCAGGGCCCCCTTCATATCCCTGTTCCTCAGGCTGTAAATGAAGGGGTTCAGCAATGGGGTGACCACTGTGTACATCACAGAGGAAATTATGTTCTTGTCACTGGAGGTACTAGATGAGGGGAAAAAATATAGCCCAATGATTGTTCCATAATAGAGAGAAACCACAGACAGGTGGGAGCCACATGTGGACAAGGCTTTGCAGATGCCCTTGGTAGATGGAACCCTGAGGATTGTGGCCCCGATGCGGCCATAAGAGATCAAGATGCATATGAGTGGGAGGGTGATGACTGCCAGTCCTACTGTGAAAATGACCAGCTCATTGAGGGATGTGTCTGAGCAGGAGAGTTTCAGCAAGGTACCAGGGTCACAGAAGAAATGGGGGATGGTGTTGTCAGCACAAAAGGACAGCTGTGTCAGGAGGAGGGTGTAACACAGGGCATCAGCACTGGAAAGAATCCAAGACACAATTACTAGTAAGGTACACAGTCCCTCTCTCATGATGGTGGTGTAGTGGAGAGGGTGGCAGATGGCCACGTACCTGTCATAGGCCATTGAGGCAAGAAGAAAATCATCCAGAACAGTAAAAAATATGAAAAAATACATCTGTGCTATGCACCCTGCATAGGAGATGGATTGAACTTGAGTCTGCATGTTCATTAGCATCTTTGGGACAGTGACAGAGGAAAATGAAAGGTCAGAGTAGGCCAGGTGACTGAGGAAGAAGTACATGGGGGTGTGGAGATGAGGGTCCAGCCTGATGAGCAGGATGATGAGCAAGTTCCCCAGCACTGTGGTCAGGTACATGCCCAGAAACAGGGTAAAGAAAATTCCCTGGTGCTCTGGCCAGATGGGAAGCCCCATGAGAAGGAACTCAGACACGGTGCTCTGGTTCTCCCTCTTCATGCTCCCCTCCTGTCCGCTGGGATGACTAGACAGTGAGAGAAGCAGAAACCATCACAATATGATTTACAGCAGCCAGATCAATAGTAGGCTTTCCTACTAGTGAATATGCCAATGCTGTCTGCATCCCTGACCCTACAAAAATCCTATTGAATGGAATGACTCAACATGTGAAATGAGAACTTAGTATCAAATAAGAGAGTTTGATTTAGCAGAGAAACTGGATCAGTGGCATTTTTCCCTCATCTAGGAGAGAATCAGGCTCTTAGTCATTATTTTCAGCTACATCTAGTTTGTAAGGAAAAAATGCCTTGGCAGAGGGATATTAAATTACAATCTACATAATTTACATTTTGTTTCTGTACATTTAGAAACACTAATTAGTATTGACATTCAAGTTGTAAAATACAGAACATTTGAAATCTAAAATCCAGTATTCAGTAGTATATGGAGAAAGTTTCTGCAATATATACTCAAAGCAAGTTGGATCAAAAATACACAGGCAAAATGGGAGTTCTCTCAAGGCACAATAGAAATGAAACGAATAGGGTCCTTGAGGTTCTGAGTTTGAACCCTGGCCTTTCTCAATGGGTTAAAGATCCAGCATTTCTGTGAGCTGTGGTGTAGGTGGAAGTCATGACTCATATTTTGCACTGCTGTGGCACTGGCATAGGTGGCATCTGTAGTCTGATTAGACCCCCTAGCTTAGGAACGTCCATATGTGCAGCCCCCCCCAAAAAATAAACAAAATAAAATTAAATAAGTAAATAGTCAAAATGTCCATTTTATACTTAAAGGTTGAAGAAGAAGTAAACATACCTGTTGCTTGGACTCAATGTGTCTTGGAGATTAGCCTTGCAATATCACTGCTTGAAAAACTAAAAATATTACTACCAGTTATATACATTTTCACAGGACTCATGATCATCATTCTTCTACCTCTCCTGATTCAACAAACTCTACAACTAATTACTTAGGATAGCAAACGATGGAAGATAATATGATAAAAACTGGGATACCATGCTGTACAGCAGAAACCAACACTAAAATGTATATCAACTATAGTCTAATAAAAAATGTGTATATATACAATATACAATTATATACAATTTACAAAAGAAAAACAACCAATAAAGACTTCATCAACAGGCACAATCTGAAATGAAAAGTGCTATTATCAAGGGATATCAAATAAAGAAGCCAGGAATGTCTCCTCTATCCATTTTAGGAACTAGGAATAAGTAGTGGCTTAATTTGTGCCATGTTTGCTGCACAGCAACTATTAACAACATTGTAAATCAACTTTTAAAAATTTTAACAAAGAAAAATGAAGTGGCTTAAGTGGGAACACAGAGAAGTGCTGCACATCTCTGTAGATACACAGACATACACACACATGCACACACACACACCTGCTTCTGGTGAAAGATATGTTGATCTTCTCTGACATTTATGCTCAAGTGATCTAGCTGACAGAAGTATGTACTGGTTTCTCACCTATTCCATACAACACACTGACAACAGATTTAGTCATAACTTCTGTGGTCCTGAACCGCTCACCATCTTCAGAGAGGAAAGTCATGAGCATGGAGCTTTCTCCTGTTAGTTCACCCCCTGCAGAAATGGAGAGGTGAAGACTAGGCTATACCCACCAGGGAGAAGACCCAAGGGGACAGGGCACCAAGCTCTTGGTAATAGACATGCATTAAACCTGTGATAATTGATCAGTTTTACTCCTCCTGCCTCTAGGACAGATGCCCTGGGGCAGTGGTCCCTAAACTGAGATGTTCTGTGCAATCACCTGGGGAACTTGTTAAACATGCAGGTCCCAGCTTCACATCTAGATGCTCATTCATGAGATCTGGAGTCAAGTAAGTCTCAGGCAGATGGTTCTCAGGGCAGAATGTGAAGCAACACTGTCCTTAGGAAGAACATCGGGGAGATGCCCTGTGTGTGGGAAACCCGAAGATGTGGGGAGACCTCCTTCCTGTCCCTTCCTACCAGATTCATGTATCCCCCCATCAGGTCATAGCCTGGGATGTGAAGAGGGATTTGTCTCTCCAGTGGACATTCCTATTTGATTTACAGCTTTTAAATTGAAGTCTGTTTCATGATGGAAATCCAAATAAAACAGACATCAAAAAAAAGGATAAAGTCAAAGTATTCAGCCTTCCATTATTCATTTTATATCTTTCTAAAATAGTTTTTATTCAGAAATTTTAGGTTTACATAAATCCATTTAATTTTACATCATTCTTTATAGCTTTATTTTACCATGAAAATTTACTGTAATAATATTTGAAGTTATATTTACATACATATCAATACATTGAGCACATAAAGTAGCCATATGGTAATCTACTTAAAATTTGAAATTTTAGCTGATAATTTGTTGAGTGAACACATTCACTGTGAAATTTTATTAAAGATGACACTTTGCCTTGATATCTCTTTTGCCAGTTATCTAATGAAGTTTTCCTTAATATCTCTAAGGCACACCTTTCATTTCTTTCATTTTAATTATACTACATTTGTGTATGGTATTATTTCAATTTTTGCTACAGCATAGTGACCCAGTCATGTATGTGTGTATATACATTATTTATATATATAGTCATATATTCAATTCTCATATAATCTTCCATCATGACTAAAAAAATACTATCCATTTAAAGGGCTCCATTGTCTTAATTCCCAACTCCCTTTGACTTGCTCTGAATTTGTTTGTTTTTTAATTTTTCGTATTGAGTTACAGTTTACTTGAAATATTGCTTTAATTTTAGGTGTGCAGCAAAGGGAATCAGTCACACATACACATATATCCATTCTTTTTCCCCCAGTAGATTATTATAAACTCTAGAGTAGATTCTCCTATGCCATACAGTAGGTTCTAGATAATCATCTATTTTATAAAGTAGTGTGTATATGTTATTCCCACCATTCAGATTCTCCCCTCCCTACAATGGATCCACTTATGGTAACCATTTGATTGCTTTTGAAATCTGTCAGTTTCTTTCTGTTTTATACATAAGTTCTTTTGTATCATTTTTATTAGATTCCACATATAAGTGATATGATCATTTTACTTCTTTGTCTGCCTGACATGTTTCCATATGATAATATTGAGGTCCATCCACGTTGCTGCTTAAGACATTAGTTCAGGCTTTTTTTATGGCTGAGTAATAGGGAAGATGTGGTACACGTTGCCTGCTCCTTTGAAAAGAGAACCCAACTGAAGAATGGAAATCCAGGTTGAACCCCATGGACAGAGGCAACAAAGCCTGATTACCTTCATTCACCCATGGAATCACCTAAGTCAGAGCTTAAGGAAAGAAATGAACCTACAATAAAGAAAGTTACTATTATAAATTCTCCACATGTATCAAATACTAAACTCCTTCAAAATATTTTGATTCCCATCCTCACACTCCATGCAGACTAGAGTTGGGAATATCAGCATAGCCTTATATGTTTCTCCAAATGGTAATTCCATAATATTTAGTTACATTTATGTATAAAATTTGTAAACTTACTGTATTTTTCATAGGGCACACACACACACCACCAAGAAAAATCAAAATTTGAAAAGACTGAGGAAAAAACCTGTTTCCAAAAAAAAGATATTTACCTATGAAGATAATAAAGATAATAATAGAAAAATAAATAATACAGATAGTTCACACTGTGGCTTATCAGAAAGATCCTGCCTAGTATCCATGAGGATTTGTGATTGACACCTGGCCTCACTCAGTGGGTAAGGAGAACACATTTCCCTAAGCTGTCATGTAGGTCCCATATGCAGCTTGGATCCTTTGTTCCTATGGTTTTGGTATAGACATGCAGCTGCAACACTGATTTTACCCATAGCCTAGGAATCGCCATATGACATTGGTGAGGGCAATAAAAGAAAAAACTAATAAATAATGCAAACCAAATTAATCTAAACAAAGACAGAAAAAGAGGGAAAGAAAACAAACAAAATTTTCCCTCCAAATCCATTTGAAATGCATGAGTTTAACAAGGTAGCATGAAACAAAGTTAAAGAATTAAAATGAAAAATTCATGGTATGTCTATATCCCAGCAAAAGCATTGCAAATAGAGAATTTATAGACACTATTGAAGAAGTAGAAAAACCAAATAATACACATGGATGAATTTATAAAAACATGTCCAATACACATTGTTATAAACTACAAAACATTCATGGGTGAAATTAAATAAGACATAAATAAAAGAGATATATTTTGCACATAAACTGGATAACTCAATGAAATTATAGAGGGAGCTATCCCTGCAGTTGACCTATAGACTCAAGGCAATCAAAGTCAAAATAGCAGAGCCTATTTTAGAAGTTAATTATTAATTTTATATACAAGTGAAAGGAGATCAAAATAGACAAAATAACTTACAAATGAGAAATAAACTATCAGACTTACTTTGCCTAATTTCAAAACTGTTTCTTAATCCATAGCAATAGAAAAAACAATAATTGAATGAGGATAGGAAGATAGATTGATTAGTAATTTGAATAGAGTGAATAAGTTTGAAATAGAACTATATATATATATATACACACACACACACACACATAAGGTCAAAAATATTTTATAGGTAAACTAAGGCATATGAATGTGGAAAGGATATTGTTTCAATAAATAGTGCCAGCATGATTCAATATCAATGTGTTAAATGAACATAGAGTCTTGTGTTTCATATGCAAAACATATAACTAGAAATGGGTCAAATGTTTCAGAACTGTAACAAGAAAACTATTTTTAAGAGACCATTGGACACAATTTTGGAAAATATGGTCTGTCTATTTTACTGAATAGGACACAGGAGTCATGACCTATAAAATAAAAAAATAATAATTTGAACTTTCTAAAAATAAGAAGCACTTACTCTTCGAAAGAAACTCTTAATAAAATTAAGGAACTAGTTTCAGACTGGGAGAAAATCTTCATACAACATATTTCTGATAAAGATGTGAATCCAGAAGACACATATAAGACAAGCAAGAAAAATATTTTTTAAAACTTGGGGTAAAAGATTTGAAAAGATATTTTACCAAAGAAAATAGCAGATTGATCTGTAGAAAGACAACCACCATCATTAGTCATTAGATAAATGGAAATGAAAACCACAGTGAGATACCCTCTAGAATGGCTGACATCATCAGATGATTCGCAATATCAGGGCAGTGGGGGTGTTAGAAATTGTAACTCTCATACATGGTCAGCAGCAATGCATAATGCAGAAGCTTCATGAGAAAGTTTTGGTCAGTTTCTCATTAAGTTCAACATACACTTGACCCAGCAATTCCACTCCTAAGTAATTAAGCAAAAGAAATTAAAAAAAACTTCTTCCCATAAAGGCTTGGATGCACAGCTATAAACATGAACATATATATGGGACAAAGATGATACAGATATGCCACCTTTGATGAAGGAAAGCTAATGTTCATTATGCTTGGTCATTAGTCATCCTAAGCCAAATTTCATATTGCATTTGTTTCAAATCAAATGTATTTTAGATGTTTTTCAATGTTTTCAATTTCCAGGGATGAAGAAATGGATACTCAGAGGACTGAAGGGAAGTGCCCCAGGTCACATACTCCAGCAGGTACAGCCTGCAATTGACATCAGTTTTCCCAAATGCTCTTCTCTTACAGCTACATGGTGCTGAGCCTCAGAAGAAGTTTTGATCCTATTCATCTTTAACTAAGTATAGCCTGAAGAAGAAGAAATATCTGGTCCTTACCTAGAGGCAGAAAAATAGAGATTATTCCTTAGGCTCAAAACATAAAATTGGTATCACTAAGATGAGTATAATTTATTTTCATGGAGATTCACAATGAAGACATTGAATGAGACATACACCAAATTCAGTGGGAGCAAGAGAAGACTACACATTATGGCTGCTTGTCTTTCTCATACCCAGGCTTGACTGAGCCAGAATTTTGTTCAAACACATTCATGCACTCAGAATACTCCAAAATCAACTAATCTGAGAATGAACTGCTGAGTGTGGGGAACAGCAGTGTCTTAGAGTGATTAGTCTTTCTAAAATCCATAAGAAGTCTTGACTCCCTAAGTCTAGGAGCTGAACTCATTCCTGTGGATTGTTGCCTGGACCAATAAAGTCTAATATACAAGTTCATCTCCTGACCCACCATCATCACCACCAACAACCAAAAACATGAAAAGAACACTGAATGGAAAGCAAGGAAATGAAATAACATAATTTACCAAGTCCCAGCTCTGGCACCTTTCTATGTCACACAAGCCTGGTCAGCCTGGACTTTCTACCAATTCATAAGGACCCCCATTTTCCCTTTCCCATCCCCTAGCTACTACCATCCCATTCCCTGACCTATGAATTTGACTATTTATGTTTCCACATAAAGTGAGAACTTGCAGTATTTGTCTTATTTTGAGTTTGACCTCTTTCACTAGTTTAATGTACAAAGTTCCAGTTATGCAAGAGGAATAAGTTCTCCTGAGGTTGAATGTACAGCATGATGACTATATAAAACCAGACTGTATTGTATGCATAGTATATACTAGTGCAGTGGCTCTTAAGTTCTCTCACTGCACACAAAAATAAATTAAAATATTAACTATGTAGAGATGATGACTATATTAGTTCAATTATTGTGGTATTTATTTCACAATGTATGTATATAGATAGATAGATAGATAGATAGATAGATATAGATATAAAACAATCAGAACTCTTTAAATAGGAGTTGCCATAATGGCTCAGTGATTAACAAATGCAACAATGAATCATGAGTTTGCAGGTTTGATCCCTGGCCTTGCTCAGTGGGTTAAGGATCCAGCATTGACATGAGCTATGGTGTACATCGCAGAGGTGGCTTGGATCCCACATTGCTATGGCCATGGTGTAGGCCAGTGGCTATAGCTCAAATTAGACCCCTAACATGGGAAGTTCCAAATGCCATGGGTGTGGACCTAGAGAAGAAAAAAAAGACACTTTAAATATATACAACACTATATGTATCAATTTAACCTCAATAAATATATATTAAAAAATCTGTAAATTCCTGGGAGAGATTTAAGTACTATTATCTATGTAATTACTCAATGTAATAAATAAGTAATGATCCATAATATCAATTGAGAATTCACAATTTACACTAATGAGTTTCTAGGAAAAGAAAGAATAACTTTAATGAATTGCAATTCAAGTTACAAAATATATATTGAGTATTCACTCCAGGATGGGCTCAAGATTAGACTTGAAGGAGCTGGGTTATGTGACTCCATGTGTCTCTTATAAAAATGAGAAAACATCATTGAGACAAGACTGCTGCCTTGTGGAAGAGTTTCACGAGGGCCCCCTTCATGTCCCTGTTCCTCAGGCTGTAAATGAAGGGGTTCAGCAATGGGGTGACCACTGTATACATCACAGAGGAAATTATGTTCTTGTCTTTGGAGGTGCTGGATGAGAGGAAAACTGACAGCCGAATAATTGTTCCATGATACAGAGAAACCACAGAAAGGAGGGAGCCACACATGGACAAGGCTTTGCAGATGCCCTTGGTAGATGGAACCTTGAGGATGGTCGCCCTGATGTGGCCATAAGAGACCAAGGTGCATGTTAGTGGGAGGGTGATGACTGCCAGTCCTACTAGAAAATGACCAGCTCATGGAGAGACATGTCTGAGGAGGAGATCTTGAGCAGAGCACCAAAGTCACAGAAGAAATGGGGGATGGTGTTATCAGGACAAAAGGACAGCTGTGTCAGGAGGAGTGTGTGACACAGAGCTTTGGCACTGGAGAGAATCCAAGATACAGTTACCAGTAAGGTACGCAGTCCCTCTCTCATGATAGTGGTGTACTGGAGAGGGTGGCAGTTCACCATGTACCTGCCATAGGCCATTGAGGTGAGAAGGAAATTGTCCAGAAAAGAAATAAATATGAAGAAATACATCTGTGCTATGCATCCTTCAAAGGGGATGCATTGATCCTCAGTCTACATGTTCATAAGCATTTCTGGAACAGTGACAGGTGAGACGGTGATGTCAGAGGAAGCCAGATGGCTGAGGAAGAAGTACATGGTGGTCTGGAGGTGAGGATCCAGCCTGATGAGCAGGAAGAATAGCAGGCTGCCCAGTACCATGGTCAGGTACATGCCCAGCAACAGGGCAAAGGATACGCCCTGCTGCTCTGGCTGGATGGGGATCCCAAGGAGGAGGAACTTGTACATGTGGCTCTGTTTCTCCCTCCTCATGCTCCTTTTCTGTCTGCTGGCATGAACAGGGGGTGAGAGAAGCATAAACCATCGCAATATAATTTATAGGAGCCAGATACAAAGGAGACTTTTCTACTGCTGAATATGCCAAGGTCTGTCTGCATTGCCATAACCCTACAAATATCCTTTAAAGTGGATGGGATCATCATGTGAAGTGGGAGAACTTACTATCAGATAAGAGTGTTGGATACAGAAGAGAAACTGGACACATTGCCTTTTGCCATCATCTAGGAGAGCGTCAGCCTCTTAGTCATCATCTGCAGCTATGTATAATTGGTAAAGAAGAAAATGACCTAGGAGAGGGATAAAAAATTAAATTTCCATAATTTACTTTGCGTTTCTGTACATTTAGAAACAAACACACCTTGATACTCAAGTTGTAAAATATTGAACTTTTGAAATCTAAAACCCATTAATAAGTTGTATTTGGAGGAAGATTCATCAACACATAGTCAAAACAAAGAGGACGAATAATAAATGGTCAACATAAAGATCTAAGAAAAAGAAAGCATACCTATGGCTTGGACTCAAATTGTCCTGGAGTTCAGTCTTGCAATATCACTGCTTGAAAAACTAACAATACTGCCAGTTATATACATTTTTAATAGTACTCATGTTCATCATTCTGCCACCTCTCCTGATTCAACAACATTTATAACCAAACTTGTAGGATAGAACATGATGGAAGAAAATATGTGAAAAAGAATGTGTGTATATATAATGACTGGGAGACTTCGCTACACAGCATATAATGATGAAACAATGTAAATAAACTATACTCTAACAAAAATTAAATTACATACACACACATACCCAAGCCAATCTCTCATGACCTCATCAACATCAACATGCATGATCTAAAAGGAAAAGAGCTGTTATCAAGGAAGGTAAAAGAGAGAGGCCAATAATGTCTCCTCTGTCTATCTTTAGGAACTAGTAATGGGAAATGGCTTAAGGAAGAGCACAGAAAAGTGCTAATCATCTGTGCACACACACACACACACGCACACACACGCAACTGCTTCTGGTGAAAGATATGTTGATCTGCTCTGAAATTTATGAATTTATGCTCTATTGATCTAGATGACAGGAATATGGACTAGATTATCACCTATTCTGTATGACACCCTGACACCAGATTTATCCACAGGTTCAGTGGTCCTGAACTTCTCACCAGCATCAGAGAGAAAAGTCATGAGCTTGGAACTTTCTCCTCAGTTCACCTCTTGCAGAAATGGAGAGGTGAAGACTAGGCTCTACCCACAAGGGAGAGGACCCAAGGGGACATGGCACCAAGATCTTGGTAAGAGACATGCATTACACCTGTGTTTATTGCTCAGGTTTCCTCCTCCTGCCTCCAAGACAGATGCTCTAAGGCCGTGGTCCCTAAACAGGGATATTTTGTAGAATCATCTGGGGAGCTTGTTAAAGATGCAGATCCCAGCTCCACATCCAGTGATGCTCATTCATGAGACCTGGGGCCAGGGGATTCTCAGGCAGATAGTTCTTAGGGCAGATTGTGAGGTAATGCTGTCCTTAGGAACAACCTCAGAGTGATTCCCTGTTTGGGGGAACCCAGAAGGAGATGTGGGGAGATCTCCTTATTGGGCCATCCTACCTGATTCATATTTCCTCTGACAGGTCATAGCCTGGGAGGTGAAGAGCGATTTGTCTCCCCAGGGGACATTCCTGTTTGATTTACTGCTTTTAAAATTAATTCTGCTTCATGATGGAAATCAAATACAATAGACATGGAAACAAAGGATAAAGTCAAAGTATTTCAGACTTCCATTATTCATTTTTTCATCTTTCTATAATGGTTTTTATTTAGAAAATTTTAGGTTTACATATATCCACATAATTTTATATCTATTTTATAGCTTTATTTTTCCATGAAAATTTACTGTACTACCATTTGCATTTCTACTTCTACACCTATGAATACATTGAGCACATAAAATATCTATCATGAATCTACTTAAAATTTTTAATTTTTACCTGGTTATTTGTTGGATGAACACATTGCTAAAGTTTATTTTTATTTTTTTGAGATTTTTATTTGATATGTGCTTTTTTAATGATTTTTATTTTTTACATGGTAGTTGTTTACAGTATCCTGTCAATTTTCTACTGTATGGAAAATTGACCTAGTAACACACACATGTATATACATTTTTTGTCACATTATCATGCTCCATCATGAGTGACTAGATAGAGTTCCCAGAGCTATACAGCAGGATCTCATTGCTTATCATGTAAAGGCAATACTTTGCATCTATTAACCCCACGTTCCCAGTACACTCCACTCCTTGCCCCTTCCCCTTGGCAACCACAAGTCTGTTCTCCAAGTTCATGATTTTCTTCTCTGTGGAAAGATTCATTTGTTCTGTATATTAGATTCCAGATATAGGAGATATCATGTGGTATTTGTATTTGTCTTTCTTATTCTGACTTACCTCACTTAGTGTGAGTGTCTCTAATTCCATCCATGTTGATCAAATGGCATTATTTTGTTCTTTTTATAGATAAGTAGTACTCTATTGTGTATATGTACCACATCTCCACAATCCAATCATCTGTTGAGGGACATTTGGGTTGTTTCCATTTCTTGGCTATTGTGAATGGTGCTGCAATGATCACATGGATGCATGTGTCTTTTTAAAGGAAAGTTCATTATGGATAGATACCCAAGATGGAACTCGTGGGTCATATGGTAGTTCTATATTTAGTTTTCTGAGGAACATCCACACTATTTTCCATAATGGTTGTACCAATTTATGTTCCAACCAACAATGTAGGAGGGTTCCCTTTTCTCCACACCCTCTCCAGAATTTATTTGTTGCCTTGCTAACAGTAGCCATTCTGAGTGGTGAGAGTTGGTATTTCATAGTAGTTTTGATTTCCATTTCTCTATTAGTCAGTGATGTTGAGGATTTTTTTCATGTGCTTGTGGGCCATTTATACATCTTCTTGGGGGAAATGTCTCTTCAGGTCTTTTGACCATTTTTCAATTGGGTTGCTTTTTTTGAGTTGTATAAGTTGTTTGTATATTTTAGAAATTAAGTTCTTGCAGTTGAAATGTTTGAAAAAATTTTCTCCCATTACTTAGGTTGTCTTTTTATTTTTTATGGGTTCCTTTGTTTTGCAAAACTTGTTGGTTGTAATAGGTACCATTGATTTATTTTTTCTGTTATTTCTGTTGCTTTGGGAGACTGACCAGAGAAAACATTTGTAAGGTTGATGTCAGAGCATTGTTTTGCCCATGTTCTCTTCCATGAGTTTGATGGTGTCTTGACCTACATTTAGATCTTTTAGCCATTTTGAGTTTATTTTTTTGCATGGTGTGAGGATGTGTTCCAGGTTCATTAATTTACATGTGGCTGTCCAGTTTTCCCAGCAATGGTTGTTAAAAAGACTATTTCCCATTTTACATATTCTTGCCACCTTTCAAAGATTAATTGACTGTAGGTGTCTGGGTTTACTTCTGAGTTCTCTTTTGTGCTCCATTGGTCTGTATGTCTGCTTTTGGTACTAGTACCACATCGACTTGATTACTGTGGCTCTGTAATATTGCCTAAAGTCTGTGAAAGTTATGCCTCCTGCTTGGTTTTTGTTCCTCAGCATTACTTAGGTAATTCTGGGTCTTTTATAGATCCATATAAATTTTTGGATTGTTTTTTTCTAGATCTGTGAGAAATGACATGGTTAGTTATAGGCATTGCATTGAGTCTGTAGATTGCTTTGGGTAGTATGGTGAATTTTTACAATAATAATTTTTCCAACCCAGGAGCATGGAATATCTTGCAAGTTCTTTATATATTCTTTAATTTCCTTGATTAATGTTTTATAATTCTTGGCATATAAGTCTTTAAGTTCCTTGGTCTGGTGTATTGCCAGGTTTTCAATTTAATTGAGTGCAATTTTAAAAGTTATTGTATTTTTGTATTTCCTTTCTAAAATTTCATTGTTAGTACACAGAAATGCAACCAATTTCTGACTGTCAATCTTGTGTCCTGCTACATTGCTGAACTTGTTGATCATTTCAAGGAGTATTTGTGTGGAGTTCTTAGGGTTTTCTATATATAGTATGATGTCATCTCCATACAGTGACATTTTAACTCTTCTCTTCCAGTTTGGATAATTTTTTATTTCTGTTTGTCTGATTGCTGTGGCTAGGACTTCCAGTACTCAGTTGAATAACAGTGGTGAGAGTGGGCATACTTGTCTTGTTCCAGATTTTAGTGGGAAGGTTTCCAGCTTTTCTGCATTGAGTATTATATTTACTGTGGGTTTGTAATAAATGGCTTTTATTATATTGATGTATGTTCCCTCTATACCCACTTTGGTAAGGGTTTATCACGAATGGATATTGGACTGTGTCAAATGCTTTCTCTGTATCTATTGAGATTATCATAGAGTTTTTGACTTTTCTTTCAATAATGTGAGGTATGACATTGATTGATTTGCATATGTTGAACCATCCTTGTGAACCTGGGATGGATCCCACTTGGTCATGGTATATGATATTTTTGATATGTTGTTGGAATTGGTTGACTAAAATTTTGTTGAGAATTTTGTGTCTATATTCATCAAAGATATTGGCCTATAGTTTCCTTTTTTGATGGTATCTTTCTCTACTTTTGTTATTAGGGTGATAGTGGCATCATAGAATGTCTTTGGAGTGTTCCTTCTTCAACCTTTTGAAAAGTCTAAGGAGGATGTGTTTAAGTCATTCTTTGTATGTTTGGTAGAATTCTCCTGTGAAGCCATCTGCTCCTGGACTTTTGTTTGTAGGGGTTGGTTTTATGACATATTCAATTTCATTTCTAATGAACAGTATTTAAGTTAATCTATATCTTCTCAATTAAATTTCAGTGGGCTGTAAGTCTCCATAAAATTGTCTGTTTAGGTTGTCAAATTTGTTGGCAAGTAATTGTTCATAGTATTCTCTAATGGGTTTTTGTAGTTCTGCAGTATCCATTTGAATTTGTCCTCTTTCATTTCTTATTTTGTTTATATATTGTTTTTTTTTCTCTGCTTCTTAGGGAGACTGGACAGAGGTTTGCAAATTTTACTTACTCTTTCAAAGAACCAGCTCTTGTTTTGGTTGGTTTTGTCTATTGTTTTAAATCTCTCTTTTATTGTTTTGTTGTCTGATCTTTATGATTTCATTCCTTCTGCCAACTTTAGGTTTTGTCTATTCTTTTTCTAATTAAATTAGGTGGTGGGTAAATTTTTCTATCTGAGATTGTTATTCTTTTTTGGAATGCTTGTATTGCTATGAATTTTCCTTGGAGCACTTTTTTGTGTGTCATCGTATGGATTTTGAATGGTTGTGTCTTCATTATCACTTGTCTAGAGGTATTTTTGAATTTCCTTCTTGATTTCCTCATTGACCCATGGGTTTTTTAGTAGCATGTTGTTTGGTCTCCATGTTAGTTTTTTCTCATTTCTTTTCCTGTGGTTGATTTCTAGTTTCACGACATTGTTGTCAGAGAAGATGCTTCAAATAATTTCTATACTCTTAAATTTGTTGAGGTTAGGTTTGTGCCCCAATATGTGGTCGATCTTTGAGAATGTTCTATGTGCACTTTAGAAGAATGCATATTCTAACTTTTTTGGATGTAATGTCCTGAAAATTTTGACTAAATCTAAAGTTTCCATTGTTTCCTTTAGGATCTCTATTGCTTTATTGATTTTCTGTCTAGAGTATCTGTCCATTGATTTGAATGGGGTGTTAAAATATCCTACTATGATTGTATTCGCATCATTTTCTCCTTTTATTTCTGTTAGTTTTTGTTAGAGGTATCTGGCTGTTCCTATATTGGGGCATATATATTGATGATTGTAATATCTGCTTCATGAATGGATCCTTTTACAATTAAATATTGTCCTTATTTGTCTTAATTTATAGCCTTTATTTCAAAGTCTATTTTATCTGAGTATTGTAACTCTTGCTTTCCTATCTTGTCCATTGGCATGAAATATCTTTTTCAATCCCCTCACTTCAATCAATATGTGTTCTTTGCCCTAGGGCAAGTCTCTTTTAGACAGCATAGTCTAGGTTTTTAGTTTTTACTTTAAAATTGTATTTTTTAAATAACTCAATGAATTTTATTATGTTTATAGTTGTACAAAAATCATGACAACCAAATTGTATAGCATTTTCATCCCAAATATTCAGTGCATCCCCCCACCCCCAAGCTGTCTCATTTGGAAACCACAAGTCATTCAAATACTGTGAGTGAGTATCTGTTCAGCAAAGAAGTTCATTGTGTCCTTTCTTTTAGATTCCATATGTGAGTGATAGCATTTATTGTTGATGTCTCATTGACAGACTTGGCTTAGACTGATAATTTCTAGGTCCATCCATGTTGCTGCAAACGGCATCATGGTTTTCCTGGAGGAATGCCCAGCAGTGGGACTGCTGTATCAGATGACAACTCAATTTTTAGTTTTCTTAGGAATCTCCATACTGTTTTCCACAGTGGCTGCACCAATTTACATTCCCACCAACAGTGTAATAGGGTTCCTTTTTCTCCACACCCTCTCCAGTACTTATTATTTGTAGACTTTTTGAAGATGGTATTCTGGCTGGGGTAAGGTGGTACCTCAGAGAGGTTTTGATTTGCATTTCTCTAATAATGAGTGATGTTGAAATTCTTTTCATGAGTTTTATGGCCATCTGTATGTCCTCTTTGTAGAATGTCTGTTTAGATCTTCTGCCCATTTTTTGATGCACTTGTTTGATTTTTTTTGTTATTGAGGTGTAACTGGTTTTTATAAGTTTTGGATATGAATCCCTGTCATTTGATTCATTTGAAAATATTTTCTCCCACTCTGTGTGTTTTATTTTCTATTGGATAGTGTTTCCTTTACTGTGCAGAAACTTTTAAGTTTTCATTGAGTCCCATTTGTTTGTTTTTGTTTTTATTTTCCTTATATAAGAGGTGGAACAGAGAAGACGTTGTTGTCATTTATGTTGAAGAGTGTTTGGCCTATGTTTTCCTCTAAGTGCTTTATAGTATCTGGTCTTCTATCTAGGTCTTTAATCCATTTGTAGTTTACTTTTGTGTATGGTGTTAGGGAGTGTTCTAATTTCATTGTTTTACATGTGGCTGTCCAGATTTGCCAGCATCATTTATTGAATGGGGTGTCTTTTCTCCATTGTATATTCTTGTCTCCTTTGTCATAGATTGACTGTAGGTGCATGGGTTTATTTCTGGGATTTTTATCCTGTTCCACTGTATTTCTGTTGTTGTCCCAGTACCATATGGTTTGATGACTATAGTTTTGTAGCATCGTCTGAAGTCAGGGAGCCTGATTCCTCCAGCTCCATTTTTCTTTTTCAGGAAGTCTTAGGCTATTCTGATTCTTTTGTGCTTCCAAACAAACTTTAAAATATTTTATTTGAGTTCTGTGAAAAGTGCCCTTGGTGATTTGATAGGGATTGCATTGAATCTGTAGATTGCCTTAGGTAGTATAGAAATTGTGATAGTATTAGCTCTTCTGATCCAAGAGCATGGTGTGCCTTTCCATCTGTTTGTGTCCTCTTTGATTTCTTTCATCAGTGTCTTACGGTTTTCAGAGTACAGGTCTTTTGTCTCTTTAGGTAGGTCTACTCCTAGGTGTTTTATTCTTTTGGATGTGATGTTAAACGGGATTGTTTCCCTAATTTCTCTTTCTGATCTATCATTGTTAGTATATAGAAATGCAGTCAATTTCTGCGTATTAATTTTGTATCCTGTGACCTAGCCAAATTCATAGATGAGCTCTCACAGTCTTCTGGTAGATTCTTTAGGATTCTCTAGGTATAGGATCATGTCATCTTCAAATAGTGATGGTTTTATTTCTTCCTTTCCAATTTGGATTCCTTTTATTTCTTTTACTTCTCTTATTGCCATGGCTAGCACTTCCAAAACTATGTTGAAGAGTAGTGGCAAGAGCGGATATCCTTTTCTTGTTCCTGATCTCAGCAGGAATTCTTTCAGCTTTTCCCTATTGAGAATGGTGTTCACTCTGGGTTTGTCATATATGGTCTTTATTATGCCCACATTCTGAAGGGTTTTTATCAGAAATGGGTAATGGATTTTGTCAAAGGCTTTTTGCACATCTACTGAGAGGGTCCTATGGTTTTTATTCTTCAGTTAATGTGGTGTATCACAATTTTTGATTTGCAGATATTGAAGAATGCTTGCATCCCCCAGATAAATCCCACTTGATTGATTTCTCTTCTGATATTTATGATTTATTTCCTTCTACTAACTGGGTCTTGTCCTTCTCTCTCTTGCTGCTTTCCATAAAATTGTCTTGTTTATTTGACCTTTTTCTTGTTTCCATCAGTAGGCTTGTTTTGATATAAACTACTCTTAGAACTGCTTTTGCTACATATCATAGGTTTGGGAGTGTTGTTTCTTTGTTTTCATTTGCTTTGAGGTATTTTTTCAATTTCCTCTTTGATTTATTCAGTGATCTATCGGCTGTTTCGTAGCATGTTGTTTAGTCTCCACGAGTTTGTGTTTTCTGCAGTTTTTTTCTTGTTGTTGATTTTTGATCATATAGTGTTGTGGTCAGAAAGTATGCTTAATATGTTTTCAATTTTCTTAAGGTTACCTAGGCTTGATTTGTGGCCCATGATGTGATCAATCTTACATAAAGTTCTGTGTGCACTTGAGAAGAATGTGTATTCTGTTGCTTTTGAATGGAATGTCCTATAAGTATCTGTTAAGTCCATCTTGTTTAATGCTACATTCAGGGCCTGTGTTTCCTTATTGATTTTCTGTCTGGATGATGTGTCCATTCCTGTAAGTGGGCTATTAAAGTTCTCCACTATTCTTGTGCTATTGTCAATTTCTCCTTTTAAGGTTGTTACCAGTTTCCTTATATATTATGGCGATCCTATGTTGGGTGCATAGATATTTAAAATTATTATATCTTCTTGGATTAACCCTTTGATCATTATATAGTGTCCTCATTGTCTCTTAAAATATTCTTCATTTTAAGGTCTATTTTGCCTGTTATGTGTATTCCTACTCCAGCTTTCTTTTGATTCCCGTTTGCATGGACTATTTTCTTCCCTCCTCTCACTTTCAAATTGTATATGTCCATGGAAGTGAAGTGGATCTCTTGAAGACAGCATATATATGGGTCTTGTTTTTGTATCCATTCAGGCAGTCTATGTCTTTTGGTTGGGGCATTTAGTCCATTAACATTTAAGGAATGTTATTGATATGTGTATTCTTATTACCATTTTATTGATTGTTTTGGATTTGTTTTTGTTGCTCTTTTTTCTTCCCACCTTCTCTTGATCTCTCCTCTCATGGTTTGATGACTATCATTATTGTTGTATTTCAGTTGATTTTTTTATTTGTTTTGTATCAATTATAGATTTGTGTAGCAATTATATATATATACACAAGATTGTTTTAATTTGTTGGTCTCTTAAATTCAAGTGCATCTCCAGTATCCTGCGTTTGTACCCTCCTCATGATTTCTGACTTTGGTAGCATAAATATGCATAGATGATTTTGAATCTTTACTGTATACATATATGCCTTTATTGGGGAGTCTTGTCATTTGTGGAATTTTTGTTTCCTGTTGCTATCTTTTCTTTTCTTCCTAGAGAAATTTCTTTAGTATTTGTCATTAAGCTCGTTTAGTGTTCCTGAATTCTCTTAGCTTTTGCTTATCTGTAAAGCTTTTGATTTTTCCTTCAAATCTGAAAGAGAGCCTTGCTGGGTAAATAATCTTGGTTGGAGGTTTTTTCCTTTCATCAGGTTAAGCCACTCCCTTCTGGCATGCACAGTTTCTGCTGAAAAAGTGCTGATAACCTTATTGGGATACCCTTGGATGTTATTTGTTTTTTCCCCTAGCTGCTTTCAAGATTTTCTCTTTGTCTTAAATTTTGGTCAGTTTGATTAATATGTGTCTCAGGGTGTTCCTCCTTGGGTTTATTTGATATGGTTCTCATTGTGCTTCCTGGGTTTGAGTGAGTGGTTCCTTTCCCTTGTTAGGGAAGTTTTCAGCTATAATCTCTTTGAATATTTTTTCTTTCTGTTACTTTCTCTCTCTCTTCTTCTGGCACCCATGTAATAAGCATGTTGGTGGGCTTATCTTGTCCCAGAATTCTCTGAGACTCTCATTTCTTATCAATCTTTTTTCTCTTTTCAGTTCTGTATCAGTGATTTCCACTAGTCTGTTCTCCACCTTTCTTATTCATTATTCTGCCTCTTGTATTCTGCTATTGGTTGCTTCTAATGAATTTTTTTACTGCATTTATTTTATTTTGCATCTCTGCTTGCTTAAGTTTTAAATCTCATATTGCTTTTCTTTAAATTATGGAGAGTTGCCTCCAGTTTATTTACCAAATCTTGCATCATCTTCAGCATCAACAAACTAAAGTGTTTTCCCTGAGTCTGAGAATCTCCTGATCATGTAGCTGTTTTTCTGCGTTTCTTCCTTTCTCCCTCACCTGAGTTATAGTTCTCTGTCTCTTCATTTTTACAAGTTTTTGGTTTGGGGTCTTTTTTGCAGACCATAGAGTTGTAGCTTCTCTTACTTCTGGTGTCTGGTCCCCTTATAGCTCAGGTTGGTACAGGGGCTTGCTGTAGGCTTCCTGATGGGAGAGACTGGTGCCTACCCATGGTAGGTGTGCTGATTCCTATCCCTCTGGTGGGTGGGGATGTGTCTCTGGGTGAATTTAGAAGTTGCAGTGTGCATGGGGGTTCGTTAGGCAGCCTGTTTACTAATGGATGGGGCTGTGATCTCGCCTGGATTATTGGTTGGCCTGGGGCTTCTCAGCACTGAAGGGTGGGGTCAGATTATTCCAAAATGGCCACCTCTAGAAGAACACATGTTGATCAGTTTTCCCAAGAGCTTTGTCTCCAAAGTCCTTCCCCTACAAGGAGCCACAGTCACCCCCTGTCTTCCCAGGAGATCTTCTAAGAACTGCAGTCAGGTCTGACCCAGATTCCTTTGAAGCTTTTGCTTTGCCCTGGGCCCCAGTGCACATGAAAACATGTGTGTGCCTTTCTCTCTCTCTTCTTCTGGCACCCATGTAATAAGGATGTTGGTGGGCTTATCTTGTCCCAGGGGTCTCTGTTTCCCTCAATCTTGTGGAGTGCCTGCACAGAAACTCCACTGGCCTTCAATGCCAGATACTCTGGGGTCTCTTTCTCCCAATACCAGTTCCCCAGGCATGGGGATTTGATGCGGGGCTCAGAACTATCACTCCTGTAGTTGAGTCTCTGTGACACAGTTACTTTTCAGTCTGTGGGGTTCTACCCAGGAGGTATGGGGTTGATTATATCACCTAAAAACACCTCTTACCTCTTGATGTGGTCTGCTTTTTGCCTTCTGGAATAGGATATCTTTTTGAAAGTTTCCAGTCCATTTGGTTGAAGGTTGTTCAGCATTTTGTTGTAATTTTGTTGTTTTTATGAGAGAAGTTGAGGTCAAGTCCTTCTATTCCACCATCTTGTTTCCAAAACTAGACTTTTGTTTTTTTATCCAATCTGCCACTCTGTCTTTTGATTGGAGTATTCAGTCCATTGACATTAAGGTAATTATTGATAGATATGTATTTATTTCCATTTTAAACCTTGTTTTCCATTTGATCCTATGTTTGTCTTTTTAGTTTTTGTGAATATAAAAACTAGATTTTATTTGTGGTTGTCCTGTTTTTTAAGTATGTTAACCTCTTCCTACTTCTGCTTGCTTTAGCCTGATGGTTATGTAGTCTCAAACACATTATTTAAAAAAATCAGTATTTAGATTTTCTTACTTTCCTTCCCCACATTCTATGATTTTGAAGTCTTTCTCTTTTTTTGTCTTTTTGTATTTTTAAGGCTGCACCCACAGCATATAGAGGTTCCCAAGATAGGGGTCTAATTGGAACTGTTGCTGTTGGCGTATGCCAGAGCCACAGCAATGCCAGACCTGAGCCATGTCTGTAACCTACACCACAGCTCATGGAAATACCAGATCCCTAGCCCACTGAGAGAGGCAGGTATAAAACCCACAAATTCATGGTTCCAGGTTGGATTCACTTCCAATGAGCCACAACGGGAATTCCTGAAGTCCTTTTTTAGTATCTTCATGTTTGTTCTTTGCTGTTTATGTTCCTTCTTTTTATTGTCCCTTTTACAGTAGGGTCCCCCTTCCTTTTTGATCTGTATACTGGCTTATTTAAGTGATTGCTTTCTAATTGTGTTTTCCTGCATTCTATATCTTCCTTATTATTTATTCAGAGAATCCCTCTCAATATTTCTTTTATAATACCTCTAGCATATTTGTACTCTTTTAGCTTTTGGTTGTTAGAGGAATTCTTTATTTTTCCTTCTATTTTAAATGATATCCTTGCTGGGTAGAGTATTTTAGGCTCCAAAATTTTCCCTTTTATAATTTTCAATATATCTTGCCACTCTCTTCTAGCCTCTAGTGTTTCTGTGGAGAAATCATCTGATACCCTTATGGGGATTCTCTTATAATTAATGCTTTGTGTTTCTCCTGCTGCCTTTAGAATCCTCTCTTTAACGTTTGCCATTTTTATTACAGTATTTCTTGGTGTGGGCCTGTTTGAGTTCAACTTGTTTATGACTCTCTGTGATTCCTGTGTGTTGATATCAACTTTCTTTAGATTTGGAAAATTTTCAGATATAAATGCATCAAATATATTTTCAGTATCCTTTTTTTTCCTCCTCCTTCTGGAATGCCTCTTATACATAGATTGGCCTGCTTTATATTGTCCCATAGATCTCTTATATTGCTTTCTTGTTTTTCATTTGGTTTTCTGTCTATTGTCCTGATTGGGTGATTTCCATTATTTTATCTTCTGCATCACTAACTTGTTCCTCTGCATTATTCATTCTGCACTTTAGTGCCTTTAGCTCAGTTTGCATCTCTGCAAATGAATTTTCTAGTTTTTATGTGTTCCTGCTTATATTTTCTATTTCCTTTCTAAAGGAATCTGCATTATTGCTTCTATCCATTATTAATTCCTTGATATTCAGCCTTAATTCCTTCTTTATTTTCACTACCTCCCTTTTGAACTCAGTATCTCTCAGACTGCAGGGGTCTGTTTCATTGTTTGCTGCTTCAGGTGAATTCTCCTGTTCTTTTAACTGGGAATGTTTTATGAGCATCTTCACCTTGCTTATATTTTCCTTTTTCTGTGAGTTTAAGGAAAACAAACTTTGGTCTTTGAGGACTATTTCTATGCAAGTGAACCCCTTTGTTTTGGTGGGGGGTTACTATTTACTTTTTGCATGGGAGTTTGGATATATGTTGCCTGTTTCTTCGGTGTAAGTAGGCTGTTATCCCCAGGGTTCTAAGTGTGTTTCCCGGAAGAAGGAGGCAATGGGTAGGGCTAGTAGTCAGTGCCTGGTTTGGGGGCTCTTGACAGAACCAAGGCCATGCATGATGGTGGTGCAGGCTACTCCTAGTTGCAGGGCCCTGGAAAGTGGTAATGAGGCTTAGGAAGACTTACAAGGTGCTCAGAGCATTGGCAGTGGCAGCAACAGAGTGTGTGAGTTCTCAGCGGAGTGAGAGCAAGGACAGGTGGTGTTCAGTTGCAATGCCCTCCTCTGGGTGCTGCCTGAGATCACTGGGACTGCAAGTGGTGCCTGTTCACAGATGCCTAGTGGTGGTGGGTCACGCCCACCTTTGGAGTCAGAGATATCTGCAGTAGTTTGCCCCCCACTACCTGTAGACCAATTCAAGGAGCACCACAGCCTACTTAGCCCATATGGAAGGTGCTGCACAGTCTTTGCCTAGTTGCAGGGCCCTGGGAAGGGACAGTGATCAAGCATGTGGGTTCTTCTTCAGGCATTTGGCAGTGGCAACAGCAGGGTGTGTGTGTTCCCAGGGGATTGAGAGCAACAATGGGTGGTATTCAGTTGCAGTGTCCTCTTTTTGGCCAACCTCTGTGGTGACTCCCACAGACTCCTAGTGGTGGCAGGCCACTCCTCCCTCTGGTTTCTGAGATGACAGTTGTAGTTTTTGCCTGCTTCCTGGAGATCATGCAAGAGGCACCACATCACACTGATGCCCCACTGCCCTTAGCTTACACTAGAATGCCCAGGTCTCCCATAGACTGAGAAAGTGGCTTCTTGCCACTCTTAGCCTGCACTATAGGTGCCTCACCCTCTGAAAACCCACATGGGCACATGGAGATTCCTATGGTGGTCCACCCCTCCTGCTATCACCCTCCCCAACAATGGTGCCTTGCTCCTCCTGGGGACCCAGTTCTCATCCCAGGTTCCCTTGGCTGTGGTGTTCTCCTCTCCATTCTGTGGCACACTGCCCTGGGGTCCCTCAGGCTGCCTCTACACAGCCAATTTAGTCCTCTCCCCAGAACTGACCTCTGGAGCCTGAGTCTCAGTGCACAGCCCCTGCCCAAGCATCTCAGGCTGTGGTGTCTGGTGTGGTGGTACAGATGATCTGTGCAGTTCTTGCTCTGCTTTGCCTTCCTCAGTCCAGCTGCTGCTCATTTCTTGGTGACATTCAGGTCCCTTCATCTCAGCTGATCTCTCTGTCAGTTAGGTGGCTTCCCAGGGTGTGGGTTGCTTTTCTCTCTCACAGCTCTCTATCAGGAATGCTAGTCCTGTCCTGATTCCTTTTCTCTCTCTCTTTTCTTTTGTTCTACCCAGTTATGTCAAGGGTTTCTTGCCCTTTTTGGAGGTTTAATATTTTTACCAGTATTCAGTAGATATTCAGTGCAAATCATTCTACACATAGATTTGTTTTTTTGATGTGCTTGTGGAGGAAAATGAGCATGAAGTCTTACCTCTCTGCCCTCTTGATTTTCCCACTTGTTAAATTTTATTAAAAATTGTACTGCACCTTGAAATATATTTTACCAGGAGTTCCCGTCGTGGCGCAGTGGTTAACGAATCTGACTAGGAACAATGAGGTTGCGTGTTCGGTCCCTGCCCTTGCTCAGTGGGTTAACGATCTGGCGTTGCCGTGAGCTGTGGTGTAGGTTGCAGACGCGGCTCGGATCCCGAGTTGCTGTGGCTCTGGCGTAGGCCGGCGGCTACAGCTCCGATTCAGCCCCTAGCCTGGGAACCTCCATATGCTGCGGGAGCGGCCCAAGAAATAGCAACAACAACAACAACAAAAAAAAACAAAAGACAAAAAAAAATAAAAAGAAATATCTTTTACCAGTTATATCTCTCTTGAAGGTTACTTGAATATCCTGAAAGTGCTCCTTTTATTTTTTTCGTATCTATTAGACTTAATTGATTTAGAGTGTTGTGTCAATTTCTGTTGTACAGCATAATGACTCAGTCATATATATATATATATATATATATATATATATATATATACACAGACATATATATGTGTATATATATATATATATGACTATGGGTTAGGGTTAGGGTTATATATGTCTATATATATAGAGAGAGAGTCGTATATGTTATCTACATATACAATATGTGTATATATATATATATATTCTTTTTCTCATGCTATCTTCCATCACATATATAAAAATATCCATTTAATGGGCTCCATTTTCTTAGTTCCTGACTCCCTTTGGCTTGCTCTGAATTTATTCATTTTTAATTTTTTTATTTCAGTACAATTGACTTACAATGTTACTATAGTTTTAGAAGTACAGCAAAGTGAATCAGTCACACACATGTACAAACCCATTTTTTCCCCTCTATAGGTTATTACAAAGTATTGAGTAGATTTTCCAGTGCTATACAGTAGGTTCTAGTTAATCATTCATTTTATACAGTAGTGGGTATATGTTATTCCCACACTTCAGATTCATCTCTCCCCACAACAGTTTCAACTGTGGTAACCATAAGATTGGTTTTGAAATCTGTGAGTTTCTTTCGGTTTTATAAAGAAGTTACTTTCTGTCATTTTTATTAGATTCCACATATAAATGATACAATATATTTCTGTCTCTGTCTGCCTGACTTAGTATGATAATCTCTAGGACTATCCATGTTGCTACATAAGGCATTAATTCAGGCCTTTTAATGGCTGAAAAACAGAGAAGAGGTGGTACATGTGCTTGCTCCATTGAAAAGAGAACCTAACTTTAAAAACGTCCAGGAAAACACATGACAAATGGAAATTGAAGTTGAACCCCATTGATAGTGGCAACATGGTCAGAGTATCTTCATTCACCCATGGGATCACCTAAATCAGAGCTTATGGAAAAATAAATGGCATCATTATGGAAAGTTGCTATCATAAATCTCCACATGTATCATACACAAACTCCTTCAAAAATTTTGATACCCATCTTGAAACTCCAAAAAGACTAGAGTTGAGAATATCAGCAAAACCTTAAATTTCACTCCAAATGCTAGTAATATACAATTTACTCTTATGTTTACATATAAAATTTGTAAAGTTACTGCATGTAGCATAGGCAAGACACACACACAAAGAAAATATCAAAAGTTGAAAAGACTGGGGAAAAAACTGAGGTTCAAATATATATATATACATACATATAGGCAGAAAAAGATGGAAAATGAATAATAAGGGAGTTCCCATTGTGGCTCAGCAGGAATGAACCTGCCTAGTATTAATGAGGATGTGGGTTTGATGTCTGCCCTCATTAAGTGGATTAAGGTTCCTGTGTTGCCCTGAGCTATGGTATAGATCACAGATGTGGCTGGAATCCCACATTGCTGTGGCTTTAGTGTGGACCTGCAGCTACAGCTGTATTTCAACCACCAGACTGGGAGTATTCATATGCTCATATGCAGCCCTAAAATGTGGGAAAGAAATAGTGATGCAAACCAAATTAATCTAAACAAAGGCAGAAAAATAGGGAAAGAAAACAAAATTTAAAAAAAATCTATTTGAACTAGGTATGTTTAAGTAGCATGAAACAAGGTTAAAGAATAGAATCCCAAAATCAATGCTATGTCTATATCCTAGAAGTCAGCATTATGAATTGAGGATTTATATATACAATCATAGCAGTAAAACAACAACAACAACAACAAATACACCTGGATGTATTTATCAAAATATGTGAAACACAAGTTGTCAAAAAACCACAAAACATTCACAGGTGAAATTAAAGAGGACATAAATAAAAGAGATATATTTGCACATAAACTGGATAACTCAATGAAATTATAGAGGAAGATATCTCCACAATTAACCTATAGACTCCAGGTAATCAAAGTCAAAACCATAGCAACCTACTTTGAGAAGATAAGTCTTAATTTTAAATAGAAGTGAAAGGGAATAAAAATAGACAAAATAATGTAAAAATGAGGAAAAAACAGCCAGAATTACTTTTCCTTATTTCAAAACAGCTTCTTACTCCATAGCAATCAAAACAACAAAAATTTCATGAGGATAGGAAAAACGATCAATGAATAATTTGAATAGAATGAATAATTTTGTAATAGAACAATATATATTAGGTCAAATAATATGTTACAAATGAACCAAGGTAATTAAATGTGGATAGGATATTGTTTCAATAAATGGTGGCAGCATGATTCAGTATCAATATGTCTTAAAAGAACATGGAGTCTTATGTTGCACCACATGCAAAATATATAACTAGAAATGGGTCAAATGGGTAAGAACTGTAATGAGAAAACTATTTTGAATAGAACATTGGACACAATCTTGGAAAATTGGGTGTATCAAAATTTACTGAATAGGACACAATAGTCATGACCTTGGAAAGAAAAAAATAATAATTTGGACTTCATAAAAATGAAATGCACCTGCCTTTCAAATGAAACTCTTTAAAAAATAGAAGAACTAGATTCAGACTTGCGAAAAATATTTATAAAACATATTTCTGATAAAGATGAATCCACAACACATACAGAAAACAAGTGGGTCAATTATTTTTAAAAACTTTGGTTAAAAGATTTGAAAACATATTTCACCAAGGAAGATAGCAGATCAGTCTGCATAAAGACAACCAACATCATTAGTCACTAGACAAGTGGAAATGAAAACCACAGTGAGATATCACAACAAACCCACTAGAATGGCTGACATCAGATGACTAGCAATACCAGAAGCAGTGAGGATTTTAGAAATTGGAACTCTCATATATGGTTGGCATTAACACATAATGTAGAAACTTAATGGGAAATTGTTAGCCAGATTCTCATAAAGTTCAACTTACACATGACCCAGCAATTCTACTCATAGGTAATTGAGGGAAATAAATAAGAAGCTTCTTCCCATAAAGAATTGGATGGAGAGCTATAAACATGAACAAATATATGAGACAAAGGTGATAATGATATGTAGGGAAGGAAAGCTAATGTTCATTATGCTTGGCCAGTGGTCATGTTAAGCCAAATTTAGTATTGCAGTTATTCAAATAAAACATATTTTAGAAGTTTTGCAATGTTTTCAATGTCTACAGAAGAAGAAATGAATATTCAGAGGAGTGAAGGGAATTTCCCTAGGCTATACACTCTGGCAAGGACACCCTGCAATTGAGATCTGTTTTCCCAAATCCTCTTCTCTTGCAGCTACGTGGTGCTGAGCCTCAGAAGCAGTATTGATCCTATTCATTTTTAACTAAGTACAGCCTGAAGGAGGAGAACTATGTGGTCCCTGCCTGGATGTAGAAGAAAAGAGAATATTACTTAGGGTCATAACATAAATTTGGTATCACCATGCTGAATAGAAATAATGTTCATGGATATTCATAATGAAGACATTGAATGAGACAGACACCAAATTCAATGTGGGCAGCAGAAGACCCCAAACCATGGGGTGCTTTCTTTGTCTTTCTCAATCCCAGTCTGAACTGAGCAGGTATTTTCTTCAAACTCATGCATGCAGTCAAAACTCTCCAGACACACCTAGTCTGAGAGTGAACTGCTGAGTGAAGGGATCCACCGTGTCTTAGAGAGATTAGTGTTTCTAAAATACAGAAGAAGACTTGAATCCCTAAGTGGAGGAGCTGAACTCATACCTGTGGATTGTTGCCTGGAGCAATAAAGGCCACTATACAGTTCCTACTGCTGACCTCCCAGGAGCCAAAATCATGAAAAAAAAAAAAAACATTGAATGGGGAGGGAGGAGAGGAAAATACATACTTTAGCCTTTCCCAGTTCTGCCACCTTTCTATGCCACAGGGGTCTGGTAAGCCTGGAGCTTCCACCAATTCATAGGGACCCCCATGTCCTCCTCCAAAGCCTGTAGCAACCACCCTCCTATCCTCTACTCTATGTATTTGACCATTTTAGTTTCCACATAAAAGGGAGATTATGCAGTCTTTGTCTTGTTTTGAGTTTGACTTACTTCACTAACATAATGGACAAAGACCAGTTATGCAAGAGGAGTAAGTTCTCCTGAGATCAAGTGTACAACATGATGACTATAGTGACCCAGACTATTGTATGCATGGTATTTACTAGTGCAGTCTCTTAGGATCTCTCACTGCTCACACAAATAAGTTAAAATGTTAAGTATGTGGGGATGATTAATACATCAATTAACTCGATTGTCGTGGTATTTCACAGTATATGCAACTCAAAATACCAATCTGAACATTTTAAATATGTACACAATTTATACATGAACTTAATCTAAATAGAGATGTTTAAAAAAAAGCACTTTTTTTTTCCTGGGAAATAAAGGAGAGCCATATGTACTATTAACTATGTAATTGTGCAATACAGTAAATAAGCATTAATACATAATATTAACACAGAATTAACAATTTATGCCAATGATTTGCAAAAAAAAGAAAGAATAACTGCAACAAAATGTGATTCAAGTTACCAAATATTTACTGAGTATTCATTCCAGGCTGGCCCAAAGATTAGACTTGCAGGATCAGGGATATGTGACTACATGTGTCTGTTATAAAGATGAGCAAATGTCACTGAGACAAAACTTCTGCCTTGTGGAAGAGTTTCTCCAGGGCCCCCCTCATGTATCTGTTCCTCAGGCTATAAATGAAGGGATTCAGCAATGGGATTGGAAGCACATGTTGAGAAGGCTTTACAGATGCCCTTGGTGGATGGACCCTTGAGGATGGTAGCTCCAATGCAGCCATAAGAGACCAAGTTGCACATGAGTGAGAAGGTGATGACTCCCTCTCCTATCATGAAAATGACCAGCTCATTGAGGGATGTGTCTGAGCAGGAGAGTTTGAGCAGGGTACCAAAGTCACAGAAGAAATGGGGGATGATGCTGTCAGCACAAAAGGAGAGCTGGGTCAGGAGGAAGGTATGACAAAGGGCAATAGCACTGGAGAGAAGCCAAGATACAGTTACTCTTAATGAACACAGTCCCTCTCTCATGATGTTGGTGTAGTGGAGAGGGTGACATTTGGCCACATACTGACTGTATGCCATTGAGGTGAGAAGGAAATTGTCCAGAACAGCAAAAACTATGAACAAAGAGATCTGTGCTATACACTCTGCATAGGAGATGGATTGATCCTGAATCTGCATGTCCATCAGTATCTTGGTGACAGTGACAGATAAAAAGGAGACATTTGTGAGGGCCAAGTGGCTGAGGAAGAAGTACATGGGAGTGTGGAGGTGAGGGTCCCGCCTGATGAGCAGGATGATGAGCAGGTTCCCTAGCACCATGGTCAGGTACATGCCCAGGAACAGGGCCAAGAACACACCCTCCTGCTCTGGCTGGATGGGGAGCCCCACAAAGAGGAACTCGGACACATGGCTCTGGTTCTTCCTCCTCATTCTTTTCTCCTGTCTGCTAGAATGAACAGAGAGTAAGAGAAGCAGTAACCATCACATAATATTTTATAGTAGCAAGATAAAATGTAATCTATGCTACTGGAGAATATGACAAGGTCTGTCTGCACAGACATGACTCTACAAATATCCTTTAAATGCATGGTATCATCATGTGAAATCAGTGAACTAACTATCAGATAAGAGAGTTGGATACAGAAGAGAAACTGGATCAGTGGCATTTTTGCATCATCCAAGAGGGCATCAGCCCTCTATGTATAATCAGTAAAGAAAAAAATGCCTTAGCAGAGGTATCTAAAATTAAATCTACATAATTTACATTTTGTTTGTACATTTAGAAGCAACCAGAAGTCTTGACCTTCAAGTTGATTAAATATTGAAATTTTGAAATCTAAAACTCATTAATGAGTTGTATTCAGACAAAGTTTTAATGAGATATAGTCAAATACAAGTGGATCAAAAACAAATGGTCAAAGTGTACACTATATATAAAAGTTGAAGAAAAAAGAAGCATACCTTTTGCTTAGACTCAAAGTGACTTAGAGCTCAGTCTTGAAATAGTGCTGGAAAAACTAAAGATATTACTGCCAGTTATATACATTTTACTAGTACACAAGTTTATCATTCTCTTACCTCTCATGATTTAACAATATATATAACCAATCTTGTAGGATAGAACATGATGGAAGATAATATGAGAGAGATAATGTGTGTGTGTATATGTGTGTGTATATATATATATATATATACACACACATATACACACATGTATAGAGAGTTATATAATACATATAATATAAAAATATATTTAAAATGTGTATATATTTATGACTGGGTCACTTCTCTGCAAAGCATAACTTGGCATAACAATGTAAATAAACTATAAACTAATAAAATAAAATTATATATTAATATATGCATATATACAAATTATAAAATTATATATTATAAAATATTATATGTAAGTTATATAAAATTATATATTAAAATAAAATTATATATTAATATATACACATATACAAAAAACCCTCTCATGCCCTCATCAAGCACAATCTAAAATGAAAACGGTTCTTATCAAGAAATTTCAGAGAAAAGCCAAGAATATATCCTCTATCCATCTTTAGGAACTAGGAATAAGAAGTGGCTTAAGGAAGAGCACACAGAAGTGTTGATCACCCGTGTTCACAAACACACACACACACACACACACCTGTTTCAAAATAACATATGCTCTTCTGCTCTGAAATTTATGCTCATGTGATCTATCTGCCAGGAGCATGGACTGTCTTCTCACCTAATCCATATGACACCATGACAACAGATTTAGTCACAACTTCTGTGGTCCTGAAACTCTCACTAGCTTCAGAGAGAAAAGTCACGAGCCTGGAGATTCCTCCTCAGTTCACCCACTTCAGAAATGGAGAGGTGAAAACTATGCTCTTCCCATCAGGGAGAGGACACAAGGTAACAGGACACCAAGCTCTTGGTAAGAGACAAGCATTATACCTGTGTTAATAGCTCACTTTTCTTCCTCCTGCACCTGGGACTGATGCCATAGGGCAGTGGTCCCTAAACTGGGATGTTCTGTAGAATCACCTTGAGAGCTTTATCAAGATGCTAATCTTAGCTCCACATCCAGTGATGATCATTTATGAGACCTGGGACAAGGTGGTTCTCAGGCAGATGGTTCTCAGGGCCAACTGTGAGGCAGTACCATCCATCAGGGAGATGCCATGTGTGTGGGAGCCCGGAAGGAGATGTGGGGAGACCTTCTTCCTGGCTCTTCCTACCAGATTCATGTTTCCCCTGACAGGTCATAGCCTTGGATACCAAAAGGAATTTTTCTCACCAGTGGACATTCCTATTTGACTTGCTGGTTTTAAAATCCATTCTGCTACATGATGGAAATCCAAATAAAACAGAGATCAAAACAAAGGATAAAGTAAAGAACTTCAGCCTTCTATTAATCATTTTCTATCTTTCTACAATTGTTTTTATTCAGGAATTTTAGGTTTACATAAATCCATTTAGTTTTTTTATCTTATAACTTTCTTTTTCTATGAGAAATTTATTGTAACAATACTTGCATTTCTACTTCTATGCATATCAATATATTGAGCACATAAAATACCCATACACCAATCTAGCTAAATTTTTAATTTTTGCTGAGCATTTATTAAATGAACACA
Organism: Phacochoerus africanus; assembly: GCF_016906955.1. Classification (NCBI taxonomy): domain Eukaryota; kingdom Metazoa; phylum Chordata; class Mammalia; order Artiodactyla; family Suidae; genus Phacochoerus; species Phacochoerus africanus. The sequence continues at coordinate 265,816,468 of NC_062545.1, read as the reverse complement.
TTCATTGTGAAATTTTACTAAGGATTTTACTATCCCTTTAAATCTATTTTGTCACTTATCTAATGAAGGTTCATGAATATCCTGAAAGCACTGATTTTATTTTATTTTTTTATTAGAGTTAATTTATTTACAATGTTGCTTCAATATCTGCTCTACAGCATAATGACACAGCCATATATTAAACATGTATATATATATATATATATATATATATATATATATATATATATAAATTCTTTTTCTCATACTATTTTCCACCATGTCTATAAAAGTATCCATTTAATGGGCTCCATTGTCTTAGTTAATGACTCCCTTTGGCTTGCTCTGAATTTGTTTGTTTTTTTAATTTTTTTATTGGAGTATAATTTACTTGCAATATTGTTTTAGTTTAGGTGTGCCGCAAAGGGAATCAGTCACACATATATGTATCCATTCTTTTTTCCTCTCTAGGTTATTACAAACTATAGAGCAGATTGTCCTGTGCTATACAGTGAGTTCTGGTTAATCACATATTTCATACAGTAGTGTGTATATGTTACTCCCACCCTTGGGATTCTTCCCTCTCCACAATGGTTCCACTTATGGTAATGATAAGATTTCTATTGAAATTTGTGAGCTTCTTTCTGTTTTATAAACAAGTTCTTTTCTATCATTTTATTAGATTCCACATGTAGATGATAACATATGATAGTTTTCCTTCTATGCCTGACTTCACTCAGTCTGATAATCTCTAGGTCCATCCATGTTGCTGCATAAGTAATTACTTCACATTTTTTATGGCTGAGTAATACAGAAGAGGTGGTACATGTTGCTTGCTCCTTTGAACAAATAACCTAATTTCAAAAAGGTTCCAGAGAAAACATGTCAAATGGAAATCGAGATTGAACCCAAAGAAAAGAAAGAAAGCCATATTATCTTCATTCACCTATGGGATCACCTAAGTCACAGTTTATGGAAAGAAATAAATGTATCATTAAGGAAAGTTGCTATCATAAATCCCCACATGTATCAAATACCAAACTCCTTCAAAATATTTTGATCACCACCTTCACACTCCAAACAGGCTACAGTTGTGAACATTGGAAAAGCCTTAAATGTCACTCCAAATGATAGTTATACACTACTTAATTTTATATTTTTATTTAAAATTTGTAGAATTACTGCATTCAGCATAGGGAAGTCACACACATACACACACACAAAGAAGATGTCAAAAGTTGAAAAGATGGGGAAAAACCTGAGGCTCAAAAATAAGTGACATATATCTATAATACCTCTACATAATAGAGATAAAATGAATAATACAAGGAGTTCCCATTATGGCTCAGCAGGAATGAACATGCCTAGTATCCATGAGGATGTGTTTTTGATGCCTGCCCTTGTTCAGTGGGTTAAGAATCCCACTTTGCCCTAAGCTGTGGTGTAGGTGATGCTACATTGCTGTGGCTACGGTATAGACATGCAGCAGCAGGTCTGATTTGACCCCAAGCCTGGGAGACTCCATATGACACAGGAGAGCCCCCCCCCAAAAAAAAACAGTGAATTACACAAAGCAAATTAATCTAAACAAATGCAGGAAAAGAGGGAAAGAAAATGAACAAACAAAAACTCTCCCTCCACATCATTTTGAACTATGTGAGTTTAACAAGGTAGCATGAAACAAGGTTAATGTATTAAACCAAAAAATTCATGGTATGTCTATACCCCAGGAGCAGCATTGTGAATTAAGAATTTATATGTACTATTACAGAAGCAGAAAAACAAAAAAAAATACACATGGATGAGTTTATCAAAACACGTGTAATACACATCATTAAAAAACAAAACATTCATAGGTGAAATTAAAGTGGACATAAATGAATAGTGATATACCTTGCACATAAATTGGATAACTCAATGTTATTATTGAGGTGGATCTTCCCACCGTAGACCTACAGACTCAAGGTAATCAATTCAAAACAGCAGAGTCTACTTTTAGAATTTAATTCCTAGTTTCACATAGATGTAAAAGGGAAACAAAATAGACACAACAACTTAAAAGTGAGACACAAAATGCAGGATTTACTTTTCCTAGTTTCAAAACTGTTTCTAAATCCAGAGCAATTGGAACAACAATCATTACATGAGCATAGCAATATAGATCAATGAATAATTTTTAAAGAATTAATAATCTGAAATACAACAGAATATATAAGGTTAATTAATATTTTAAAAATCCACCAAGGCATTTGAATGTAGATAGGATTTTTTTTGATAAATGGTGCCAGCATGATTCAGTATCAATATATCCTAAAAGATCATAGTGTCTTATGTTGCACCACATGCAAAATATATAACTATAAATGCATCAAATGGGTAAGAATTGTAACGACAAAACCATTTTGAAGAGAACATTGGACACAATCTTGGAAAATATGGGCTATCAATATTTACTGAATAGGACAAAAAAGTCATGACCTAGAAAAGAAAAAAAAATAATTTGGACTTGATAAAAATGAGGTGCACCTGCCTTTCAACAGAAACTCTTAATAAAAGAACTAGCTTCACACTGGGAGAAAATATTTATACAACATATTTCTGACAAAGAGGTAAATCCAGAACACATATGCAAGAAAAGCAAGTTGATTATCTTTTAAAACTAGGGTAAATATTTGAAAATAAATTTCACCAAAGGGAGCAGATCAGTCTGTATAGAGGCAACCAACATCATTAGTCATTAGATAAATGGAAATGAAAACCACAGCAAGATACCACAACAAACCCACTAGAATGGCTGACATCAGGTGACTGGCAATACCAGAGGCAGTGAGGATGTTAGAAATTGAAACTCTTGTACATGGTTGGAAGTAATGCATAATGTAGAAGGTTGATGAGAAACTGTTGCTCAGTTTCATATAAACTTCAACATATACTTGACCCAACAATTCCACTCCTATGTAATTAATCTAAAGAAATAAAAACCTAGGAGATGGATCAAGATGGTGGAGGAGTAAGTGGTCACACTCACCTTCTCCCATGAACACATCAAAAAAACACATCTACATGTAAAAGAAATTTGAACATCTATTGAATGCTGGCAGAAGAAGTTAAACCTCCAAAAAGGGCAAGAAACTCTTGACATAACTGGGAGAACAAAAGAAAAAAAGAGAGAGAGAGAGAGAAAAGGAATCAGGTTGGGACCAGCATTCCTGAGAGGGAGCTGTGAAGGAGAAAAAGCACCCACATCCTGGGAAGCCACCTAACTGACTGGGAGATCAGCCAAAATGGAGGTGACTTCAAAGTCACCAAGAAAAGCCATGCAGCTGGACTGCGGAGGGCAAAGCAGAGTGAGAGCCACACATATCCTCTGCACCACCACTCCAAACACCACCATCTGAGACACTCTAGAGCGGGCTGGGCACAGAGACTCAGGCTCTGGAGGTCAATCCCAGGGAGAGGACTAGGATTGGCTGTGAGAGGATGGCCTAAAGGGATAAGGAGCAGTGTGCCATGGGTGGGGGAGTGGTGTGCTACAGGCTGGGCAGTGGAACATCATGGCAGAGGGAACCTGGGAGAAGGTCTGGGCCCACAGGAGAAGCAAGGCACCATTGTTGGGGAGGGTGAGAGGGGGAGGGGTGGACATCCACAGGATTCTCTCTGAGCATGTGTGCACACAGGCTCTCAGAGCGTCGAGTGCCTCTGGTGCAGGCTATGTGTGGAGAGAAGCCACTTAGGCTATGTGGAGACCTGGCATTTCTTGTGCAGGCTACAGGTGGCAGGGACCTCTTGTGTGGGCTAAGAGCAGTGGGGGGGCTAAGTGCAATGTGGTGCCTCCTATGTGATTTACAGGTAGTAGGTACAGACAGCTGTGGTCCTCTGGAGGCCAGAGGGAGGCATGGCCTGGCACCACTGGGAGCCTGTGAGTGGGTTCCACCTGTGCCCCAATCACCTCAGGGGTCAGCAAAAAAAAAAAAAAAAGAAAAAAAAAGAGGGTACTGCAACCAAGCACCACATGCCATTGCTCTCAGATCCCTGGGAACACACTCAGCATTTAGCTGCCACTGGAAAACACTCTGGGCAGTGCCCCAGACACTTGATCACTGTCTCTTCCCAGGAATCTACAACTGGGAATAACTGGTGCAGAAGCTCTTGTGGAGGCTAAACAGGATGGGGTGCTTCCTGCATGGTCTAAAGGTGGTGGGGGCAGATCACCACAGTTATCACTGACTCCAGAAGTGGGAGTGGCCCATCACCACGAGGGGTCTGTGAACATGCACCACTTGGGGCTGCAATCACTTCAAGTGTAACACAGAGGAGGGCACTGTGACCAAACACCACCTGTTGTTGCTCACACAGCCCTGGAGCACACTGGTGCAGTGGCTACCACTGCCAAACACTCCAGGCAATGCCCACATGCTCTGTCACGTTTCAGGATCCTGCAACCAGGAACAGCCTGAGTATGACCTCCTGTGTGGGCTAAGTGAGACAGGGTGAGACAGGGTGTTTCTTTTGTGGATTGCATGTGGTGGGGAGAAACCACAGCAGCTATCATTGGTTCCAGATGTGGGTGTGGCTTGCTACCACTAGGGGTCCCTGAATGGGCACAATTTGTGTCTTCAATCACCTCAGAGGAGGACATTACAATTGAACACTACTGGTTGTTGCTCTCACTCCCCTGGGGACTTGCACACACTGCTGCTACCATTGCCATTATTCTGGGCACCTTGTCACTCTGCCTAGGCTCATTACCACTTCTCAGGGTCCTGCAACTTGGCGTACCCAGTGGCACCTTCCTACAGGTCTTTGCTGCTATTAAGAGCCCAGCACCAGGCACTGACTACTAGTCCTACCCATTGCCTCCTTCTCCCTAGAAACACACTCAGCACCCTGGGGATAACAGGCTGCTCACACCACAGAAAGATGCAGCAAATATCCAAACTCCCATACCAAAAGTAAATAGTAATCCCCAACATTATACAAAGGTGCACTCTTGCATGGAAATAGCCCTCAAAGACTAGAGTTTTGCTTCCCTAAACTCATAGAATAAGAAAAAACATAAGCAAGATAAAGAAGCTCAGGAATAATCCCCAGTTAAAAGAACAGGAGAATTTGCCTGAAGCAACAAACAATGAAACAGACCTTTGCAGTCTGACAGACACTGAGTTCAAAAGGGAGATAGTGAAATTAACAAAGGAATTAAGGCTGCATATCTAGGAATTGAGTGGATAGAAGCAATAATGTAGATACTTTTAGAAAGGAACTAGAAAGTATAAGAAGGAACATAGAAAAGTTAGAAAATTCATTTGCAGAGATCCACTCTGAGCTAAAGGCACCAAACAGCAGAATGAATAATGCAGAGGAATGAATTAGTGATGTGGAAAATAGAAAAATGGAAATCACCCAGTCAGAACAGCAGACAGAAAAGCAAATGAAAAAACCACAAAGAGCATTATAAGAGATCTATGGGATAATATAAAGCAGACCAATCTAAGCATAATAGGAATTCAAAAAAGAGAAGAAGAAGAAAAAGGGATTGAAAATATGTTTGAATAAATTATGGTGAAAACTTTCCAAACCTAAAGGAAACTGATATCAAGATACAGGTAGCACAGAGGGTCCCAAACAAGTTGAACCCAAATAGGCCCACACCAAGACGTATTAAAATAAAAATGGCAAAAATTAAAGATAAAGAGAGGATTCTAAAGACAGCAAAAGAAAAACAAAGCATTAATGATAAGGTCACCCCCATAAGGCTATTGGCTGACTTCTCTATAGAAACACTATAGGCCAGAAGGGAGTGGAAATATAAATTTAAAGTGATAAAAGGAAAAAAAAAATTGCAACCCAGAATACTATATCCAGCAAGAATATCATTTAAAATAGAAGGGGAAATACAGAATTTGTCAAACAAAAGCTAAAATAATAAAATAATACTAAACTCATTCTAAAAGAAATACTGAAAGGGCTTCACTAAATATAAAAAGAAGTAAGAAGAAATAGGATGGAGGAAACCACAAATGCAGTCACTTAAATAAGCCAGCATACAGATATAAATGAGGGGGGGGGAAAGCTACTGTTAAAGCAATGTTAGACGTAAGGAACAGCAAAAGGACAAACATGAAGATGTTAAAAAAAAAGACTTAAAAATCATAGATTGCATAGAAGGGAAGTAAGATAATACACATCTTTTTTTTATTTTAATAATGTGTTTGAACCCCTTTGCCTACCATGTTAAAGCAATCACATAGAGGAAGGGGTTAACATACTTAAAAAAGAGGGCAACTACTAATCAAAACCAAATATTATATTCACAAAAACTAAAAAGAAAATTACTCAAGCATCAAATAAATGGAAATCATCTAACCAAAAAAAGAAAAGAACAAAAGAGAAACATAGGTTCAACTGGAAAACAAGGTTTAAAATGGAAATAAATACATATCTATCAATAATTACCTTAAATGCCAATAGACTTGATGCTCCAAAAGATAGAGTGGCAGATTGGATAAAAAAGCAAAAGCCTACAATCTGCTATCTACAAGAGACTCGTCTTATGGCTAAAACACATATAGGTTGAAAGTAAGGGGGTGGGAAAAGATATTTCATGCCAATGGGCAAGACAGGAAAGCAGGAGCTGCAATACTTATATCAGACAAAATCGACTTTAAAACAAAGGCCATAAAGAAAGACAAAGAAGGACACTATTTAATGGTAAAACTATCCATTCAATGAAAGGATATTACAATCATCAATATACATGCCCCTAATATAGCGGCACCCAGATACCTACAACAAATACTAACGGACATAAAAGGAGAAAGTGATGGGAATACAATCATAGCAGGAGACATTAACACCCCACACATCAATGGACACATCCTCTAGACAGAAAATCAATAAGGCAACAGAGATCCTACATGACAAAATAGAAATTTCAGACTTAATTGACATTTTCAGGACATTACATCCAAAAAAATCAGAATACACACTATTCTCAAGTGCACAAGGAACATTCTCAAGGATCAATCACAAACTGGGGCACAAAGTGAACCTCAATAAATTTAAGAGTATAGAAATTATTTCAAATAACTTCTCTGATCACAATGGCATGAAACTAGAAACCAACCACAGGAGAAAAAAATAAGAAAAAACTTACTACTTGGAGACTAAACAACATGCTACTAAAAAGCCAATGGGTCTATGAGGAAATCAAGGAGGAAATTTAAAAATACTTTGAGACAAAAGATAATGAAGACACAACCACTCAAAATCTAGCAGATGCCTCAAAAGCAGTGCTCAGATGGATATTCATAGCAATATAGGCCTTCCTCGAAAAAGAAGAAAAATCTCAAATTGACAACTTAACCCAACATATAAATTAATTAGAAAATAAGAACAAAAAAAAAAACTAATGTCAGCAGAAGGTCAGAACTCATTAATATCAGAGAAGAAATCAATAATATAGAGATTCAAAAACAATTGAAAAAAATCAATAAAACCAAGAGCTGGTTCTTTGAAAAGGTAAACAAAGTTGACACACCTCTGGCTAGACTCACCAAGAAGAGGAGAGAAACAACCCAAATAAACAAAATAAGAAATGAAAAGGGAGAAGTCACAATGGATACTACAGAAATACAAAAATCCATATAAGAATACTATAAACAATTGTATGCCAACAAATTTGACAACCTAGAAGAAATGGACAACTTTCTAGAAACATATAGCCTGACAAAACTGAATCAAGGAGAAGTAGATCAATTGAACAGACCAATCACTAGAAATGAAATTGCATATGTCATAAAAGCACTCCCTACAAATAAAAGCCCAGGACCAGATGGCTTCACAGGTGAATTCTACCAAACATACAAAGAGGATCTGGTGCCCATCCTCCTTAAACTTTTTCAAAAGGTTGAGGAAGAAGGAACACTCCCGAAGACATTCTATCATGCCACCATCACCCTAATTCCAAAACCAAACAAAGATACCACTAAAAAAAAGAAAACTATAGGCCAATATCTCTTATGAATATAGAAGCAAAAATTCTCAAAAAAATTTAGCCAATGGAATCCAACAACACATCGAAAAGGTCATATAACCACATCCCCCTGGGATTCATCCCCAGTTCATAAGAATTGTGCAATGTACACAATCAACCATCTTCATACACCACATTAACAAAGAAAAGTCAAAAATGACCTGATGACCATCTCAATAGATGCAGAAATAGCATCTAGCAAAGCTGAACATCCATTCATGATAAAAATTCTGACCAAAGTGGGTGTAGAGGAAACAAACCTTAACATAATAAAAGCCATTTACAACAGACTCACAGCAAATATAATACTCAATGTAGAAAAGCTGAAACCTTCCTGTTAAAATATGGAAGAAGACAAGGATGCTACTCTCACCACTGTTATTCAACACAGTATTGAATGTCCTAGCCACAGCAATCCAAAAAAATAAAAAAGAACTAATTGGAAGAGATAAAATTGTTACTGTATGCAGATGATATGATATTTAATACATAGAAAGCCCTAAGTATTCAACCCCCAAAACTACCTGACGTCATCAAAAAATTCAGCAAACTAACAGCAAGATTAACATCCAGAAATCGGCTGCATTTCTGTATACTAACAAAGCAAATGAATACAAAAATACAATACCTTTTAAAACTGCAGCCCCAAAAAATCAAATACCTGTGATTACCCCTGACCAAAGAGGTAAAGTATTTATATGCCAAGAACTATAAAATTTTAATCAAGGATATTAAAGAAAATGTAAAAAATGGAAAAATATTCCATGCTCCTGGATTAGAAAAAACAATATTGTAAAAATGGTCATACTACCCAAACCAATCTATAGAAACCATGCAATCCCTATCAAATTACCCATGACATTTTTCACAGAACTAGAATAAACAATCCAAAAATTTGTACGGAACCACAATATATACAGAATTGCCAAATAAATCATGAAAAACAAAAACTGAGCAGGAGGCATAACTGTCCAAGACCTCAAGCAATATTACAAAGCCACAGTCATCAAGACAGTGTGCTTCTGGTACCAAAACAGACATACAGACTAATGGAACAGAATAGAGAACCCAGAAATAAACCCTGACACCTAGGGTCAATTAATCTTTGACAAAGGAGGCAAGAACATAAAATGGGAAAAAGTCTATTCCACAAGAATTGCTGGGATACCTGGACAGCTGCATGCAAATCCATGAAACTAGAAAATACCCTCACACCATGCACAAAAATAAACACAAAATGGCTGAAAAACCTAATTATAAGACAAGACACAATCAAACCCCTGGAAGAGTACACAGGCAAAATATTCTCTGACATCAACCTTACAAATGTTTTCTCAGGTCATTCTGCCAAAGGAGCAGAAATAAAAGCAAACACAAACCAGTGGGAACTCATCAAACTGACAAGTTTTGCACAGTAAAGGAAACCAAAAGGAAAGCAAAAAGAGAACTTACAGAATGGGAGAAAATAGTTTCACATCACGCAACTGATAATGGCTTAATCTCTGAAATATACAAACAGCTTATACAACTCAACAGCAAAAATAAAAAATAAAAAAATAACAATAGAAAAATAGACAAAAGACCTGAATAGATATTACTCCAAGGAAGATATACAGATGGGCAACAAGCATATGAAAAAATGCTCAACATCCCTGATTATTAGAGAAATGCAAATCAAAACTACCATGAGATACCACTTCACATCAGTCAGAATGACCATCATTCATAAGTCCACAAGTAACTAATGCTGGTGGTGGGGATGTGGAGAAAAGGAACCCTCCTGCACTGTTGGTGGGAATGGGATGTGGTACAACCAGTATGGAGAATAGTATGGATGTACCTTAGAGAACTATATATAGATCTACTATATGATCCATCAACCCCCATCTTGGGGATATATCTGGACAAAACTTTCTTAAAAAAAAGCACAAACACCGACATGTTCATTGCAACTCTATTCACATTAGCCAAGACATGGAAACAACACAAATGTCCATCGACAGATGATTGGATTCAGAAGATGTGGTATATATACACAATGGAATACTACTCAGCCATAAAAAGAACAAAATAATGGCATATGCAGCAACATGGATGGAACTAGAGACTCTCATCCTGAGTGAAGAAAGTCAGAAAGAGAAAGACAAATACCATATGATGTCACTTATACCTGGAATCTAATATAAGGCACAAGTGAACCTGTCCATGGAAAAAAAAAAAATCATGGACTTGGAGAATAGACTTGTGGTACCCTGGGGAGGAGGAAGGACCTTGGGGATAATGGGTGCAAACTATTGCTTTTGAAATGGATTAGCAATGTGATCCTGCTGTGTAGCACTGAGTTTTATGTCTAGTTACATATGATGGAGCATGATAATGGGAAAAAATATAAAAAAATTAAAAAAAGAAAGAAAGTGCATCAAACCACATCACCTGAGTATAGACATAATTAGTTTACACCACAGGTGACATAGAAGATTATGGGGTATTTTTTTTGCCATTAAGTTTTGCTTCGAAAAATGAATCAACAATAATAAAATTAATATCTTACCTCATAACATATACAAAATAAATATCAGGAGTAATATAAACTTACAAATATAAATTTGTAAGGCAAGCTATAAATACAGTTTTTAAAATTTAAATTGGGAAAAATATTTTGACCAGATATACAAGCTAGTTCCAATAAGGCAAACTGATAATTTTGGTTGTTAAAATTGAGAATAACATTAAAGAAAAAAAAGAAATATTGGAAAATGAATAAAAACATACAATATCTTTTAAAATTTCAGCCAAAAAAATCAAATACCAGTGAATACACCTGACCAAGGTAGTGAAATTCTTATATGCTAAGAACTATAAAACATTAATCAAGGAAATTAAAGATAATTCAAAGACATGGAAAGATATCCCATGCTCCTAGGTTGGAAAAATTAATATTGTAAAAATGGCCATACTACCCAAAGCAATCTACAGGTTCCATGCAATCTCTATCAAATTACCCATGACATTTTTCACAGAACTAAAACAAACAATCCAAAAATTTATATGGAACCACAAAAGATGCAGAATTGCCAAAGCGATCCTGAGGATCAAAAACCAAGCAGGAGGCATAACTCTCCCAGACTTCAGGCACTATTACAAAGCAATATATATCAAGACAGTGTAGTACTGGTACCAAAACAGACATACGGACCAATCAAACAGAACAGAGAACTCAGAAATAAACCCAGACACCTACAATCAATTAATCTTCAACAAAGAAGGCAAGAATATAAAATGGAAGAAAGACAGTCTTTTCAGCAGGTGGTGCTGGGAAAACCAGAGCTCTGTGTGTACATCAATGAAACTGGAACACACCCTCATGCCATGCTCAAAAATAAACTAAAAATATACATAGAACTTCGATATGACCCCGCAATCCCACTCTTGGGCATCTATCCAGACAAAACTCTCCTTAAAAGAGACACATGCACCTGCATGTTCATTGCAGCACTATTCACAATAGCCAAGACATGGAAACAACCCAGATGTCCATCGACAGATGATTGGATTTGGAAGATGTGGTATATATACACAATGGAATACTACTCAGCCATAAAAAAGAATGGCATAATGCCATTTGCAGCAACATGGATGGAACTAGAGACTCTTATACTGAGTGAAATGAGCCAGAAAGACAAAGACAAATACCATAGGATATCACTTATAACTGGAATATAATATCCAGCACAAATGAACATCTCCTCAGAAAAGAAAATCATGGACTTGGAGAAAATACTTGTGGCTGCCTAATGGGAGGGGGAGGGAGTGGGAGGGATCGGGAGTTTGGGTTTATCAGACACAACTTAGAATAGATTTACAAGGAGATCCTGCTGAATAGCATTGAGAACTTTGTCTAGATACTCATGTTGCAACAGAACAAAGGGTGGGGAAAAAATGTAATTGTAGTGTATACATGTAAGGATAACTTGATCCCCTTGCTGTACAGTGGGAAAATTAAAAAAAAATTAAAAAATTAAAAAAAAGATAAACATGAAAAAAAATAAACTAAAACTAGCTTAAAGATTTAAATGAAAAAGGAGATACTATCAAAGTCTTAGAAGAGAACATAGGCAAAACGTTCTCTGACATAAACTTTAAAAACATTTTCTCAGAGTCTCCCAAAGCAAAAGAAATAAAAGCAAATATAAAGCAACGGGGCCTAGGAGTTCCCATCATGGCTCAGTGGTTAACAAATCTGACTAGGAACCATGAGGTTGCATGTTTGATCACTGGCCCAGCTTAGTGGGTTAAGGATCCAACATTGCCCTGAGCTGTGTTGTAGGTTGCAGATGCGGCTCAGATCCCCTGTTGCTGTGGCTCTGGTATAGGCCAGCAGCTACAGCTCCTATTAGGCCCCTAGCCTGGGAACATCCATATGCCATGGGAGCGGCCCAAGAAATGGCAAAAAGACCAAATAAGAAACAAAAAAACCACTAGGACCTAATAAAACTGACAAGCTTTTGCACAGGAAAAGAAATCATATTGATAAAAAAGACAACTTATAGAATGGGAGAAAATATTTTTAAATGATTCAAACAACAAGGGCATAATTTTTAAAATACAAGCAAGTTATACAACTCAACAGCAAAAAAGCCAACAACCTAATTGAATGATGGGCAAAAAACCTGAATAGACATTTCACCAAAGAAGATATACAGATGGCCAACAAGCACATGAAAAAATGCTCAATATCCCTGATTGTTAGAGAAATGCAAATCAAAACTACAATGAAATACCACCTCACAACAGTCAAAATGGTCATAATTAATAAGTCCATAAATAACAAAAGCTGGAGGGGGTTTGGAGAAAAGGGAACCCTCCTGCACTGTTGGTGGGAATGCAGATTGTTACGACCCCTATGGAAAACAGTATAGAGGTATCTTAGAAAACTAAATATAAAACTACCATATAAAATCCCTCTCTTGGTCATATATCTGGAAAAATCTTTCCTTGAAAAAGACACATGCAGCTGTATATTCACTGCAGCACTATTCATAATATCCAAGTCATAGTAAAAACCTAAATATCCATTGATAGATGGTTGGATTAAGAAGAAGTGGTATATATACACAATGGAATACTACTCAGCCCTAAAAAGAGCAAGATAATGCCATTTGCAGCAACATGTATGGAACCTGAGATTCTTCTACTAAGAGAAGTTAGAAAGAGAAAGACAAATACCATATATCCCTTATATCTGGAATCTAATATATGGCATAAATGAACCATTGCACATAAAATAAACACACAGACTTAAAGAACAGACTTGTGATTGCCAAGGGGGGGGAGGGAGTGGGATGGATTGGTAATTTGGGGTTAATAGAAGCAAACTATTGCCTTTGGAATGGATACGCAAGCAGATCCTGCTGTATAGCTCTCCGAAGTATGTCTGGTCACTTATGATGGAGCATGATAATGTAAGAAAAAAAGAATGTATACATGTATGTGTGACTGGGTCAACTTGCTGTATAGTAGAATATTCAGAGAACACTGTAAACCATCTACAATGGAAAAAAATAAAAATCACTATAAAAAAGGAATAAAAAACTTATTCCCATAAAGAGTTGGATGCATAGCTATAAGCATGAACCTATATATCGAACAAATGTGATACTGATACACAAGGAGGGAAAGCTAATGTTCATTATGCTTGGTCAGTGGTCATGTTAAGACAAATTTTGTATTGCATATGTTTCAAATAAAATGTATTTTAGATGTTTTGCAATGTATTCAATTTCCTCAGAAGAATAATTTGATATTCAGAAGATTGAAGGGAATCGCCCCAGGCCTCACACTCTGGCAGGTACATCCTGCAATTGAGATCTGTTTTCCCAAATCCTCTTCTCTTACAGTTATATGGTGCTAAGCCTCAGAAGCAGTTTTTATCATATTCATCTTTAACTAAGTACAGCCTGAAGGAGGAGAACTATGTGGTCCCTCCCTGGATGTAGAAGAAAAGAGATTGTTATTTAGGCTCCTAACATAAAACTTGTATCATTAAGCTGAGTAGAAATTATTTTCACAGAGATTCATAATGAAGACATTGAATGAGACAGACACCAAATTCAGTGGGGGAAACAGAAATGTCCAGACCAGAGGTGGTTTCTTTGTCTTTCTCAATCCCAGTCTTGACTGAGCATGCATTTTTTTCAAACTCATCCATGCAGTCAGAACACCCCAGACGCAACTGATCTGAGAGTGACCTGCTTCATGTAGGGAACAGCAGTGACTTAGAGTGATCAGTGTTTCTACAATCCAGAAGATGCCTTGAATCCCTAAGTGGAGGAGCTAAACTCATACCTGTGGATTGTTGCCCGAAGCTATAAAGGCTAATATACAGGTTCTTCTCATGACCCACCATCATCACCACCAACAACCAAAAACATGAAAAGAACACTGAATGGGAAGTAAGGAAAGGAAAAAAAAAACAGTTTAAAAAGTCCCAGTTCTGCCACCTTTCTATGCCACAGGAGCCTGGTCAGCCTAGAACTTCTGCCAATCCATAAGGACCCCAATTTCCACCTCCCCAGCCCTTAGAAACCACCATCCAATCCCCTGATCTATTAATTTGTCTATTTAGGTTTCCACATAAAGTGAAAACTTGCAGTGTCTTGTTATGAGCTTGACTTCATTCACTAGCATAATGAACAAAGTTCCAGTTAGGCAAGAGGAATAAGTTCTCCTGAGGTCGAATGTACAGCACGATGTTTATAGCCAACCAGACTATATTGCATACACAGTATTTACTAGTGCAGTGGATCATAAGTTCTCTCAACCCACACAAAAATAAATTAAAATGTTAAGAGTGGTAGATGATGAATATATTAATTAAATTGATTAGAGTAGTTATTTCACAATGTATACATATCAAAATATCAGTATGAAGACTTTAAACATGTATAATTTCTATATCAATTTAACCTCACTAATGGTATTTTAAAAAGATCTATAAATTTCTAGGAAATAAAAGGAAAGACTTAAGTACTATTACCTATGTAACTGCTCAATTTAGTAAATAAGCAATAATCTGAATATTAATTAAGAATTCACAATTTAGACTAAAAGGTTGCTAGGAGAAGAGAGAATAACTATAACAAACTGCACTTAAAGTTAAGAAATATTTACTTAGTGTTCATTCTGGCTGGACTCAAGATTAGACCTGTTGGGTCTGGGGTTAGTGACCCCATGTGTCTGTTATAAAGATGAGAAAACATCACTGAGATAAGACTGCTGCCTTGTGGAAGAGTTTCTCCAGGGCCCCCTTCATGTCCCTGTTCCTCAGGCTGTAAATGAAGGGGTTCAGCAATGGGGTGACCACTGTGTACATCACAGAGGTAATTATGTCCTTGTCATTGGAGGTGCTGGATAAGGGGGAAAAATAAACCCCCATAATTGTTCCATAATACAGAGAAACCACAGAGAGGTGTGAGCCACATGTGGACAAGGCTTTGCAGATGCCACTGGTGGATGGAACCTTGAGGATGGTGGCTCCAATGCAGCCATAAGAGACCAAGATGCACATGAGGGGGAGGGTGATGACTGCCAGTCCCACTGTGAAAATGACCAACTCATTGAGGGAGGTGTCTGAGCAGGAGAGCTTGAGCAGGACATCAAGGTCACAGAAGAAATGGGGGATGGTGTTGTCAGCACAAAAGGACAGCTGGGTAAGGAGGAGGGTTTGACAAAGGGCATCGCCACAGGAGAGAAGCCAAGATACTGTTACTAGTAAGGTACATATTCCCTCTCTCATGACGTTGGTGTAGTGGAGAGGGTGACAGATGGCCACATACCTGTCATAGGCCATTGATGTGAGAAGGAAATTGTCCAGAACAGTAAAAAATATGAAAAAATACATCTGTACTATGCACCCTGCATAGGAGATGGATTGATCCTGAGTCTGCATGTTCATCAGCATCTTAGGGACGGTGACTGATGAAAAGCAAACATCAGAGAAGGCCAGGTGGCTGAGGAAGCAGTACATGGGGGTGTGGAGGCGAGGGTCCAGCTTAATGAGCAGGATGATGAGCAGGTTCCCCAGCACCGTGGTCAGGTACATGCCCAGGAACAGAGAAAAGAACATGCCCTGCTGCTCAGGCCAGATGGGGAGCCCCAGAAGCAAGAACTTGGACACACTGCTCTGGTTCTCCCTCTTCATGCTCCTCTCCTGTCTGCTGGCATGAACAGAGAGTAAGAAAGTCAGAAACCATCACATTATGGTGTACAGCAGGCAGACACAATGGAGACCTTTCCACTGGTGAATATGCCAAAGTCTGCCTGCATTGCCAAGACTGATCAAAAATCCTTTAATCAGAATGGTAACACCACATAAAATGAGAGAATTTACAGGCAGTTTGTTACATAAGAGAATCTGGCTCGGTGTCATTTTTCCATCATCCAGGAGAGAGTAAGCCTCTAAGTCATTTGCACCTGTGTCTAGTCAGTAAAGAGTTAAGTGTCACACTGTCTTAACAGAGGATTATTAAGTTAAAATCTCTCTAAATTTCTATTCATTTCTGTACATTTAGAAATAGTCATAAGGTTTGACTTTCAAGTTGTTAAATACTGACCTTTTGAAACTTGAAATCCTTTAATAAGTACTTGTCAAGGAAGTTTCTGCAACATGTATTCAAAGCAAAGTGGATCAAAATTAATTGTCAAAAGGTCCATTAGACATAAATGTTGAAGTAAAATGATACATCTGGTGCTTGGACTCAACGTGTCTTGGAGCTCAGTCTTGCAATATCACTTCTTGGAAAAGTGAAAATATTAATGAGTTAATTATTTTTTTACTGATACTTGTATTCATCATTTTCTAATCTCCTGCTGATTGAACAACCTCTCATGACCCATTGACATCCACCAAATGTAATGATAAGGGCTGTCACCAAGAGATACCAAAGGGGGAAGCCAGGAAATCTCCTCTATCCATCTTTAAGAATTAGTCATTAGAAGTGGCTTAAGCAAGAGCCCAGGGAAGTACTGAAATCCTATGTATATACACGCACACACATTGCATCTGTTTCTGATGAAAGACATGCAGATCTGCTCTGAACTTTATGTTGAGGTGATCTAGCTTCCAGGAGCATACACTGGCTTCTCACCTTCTCTGTATGGGACCCTGACAATAGATGTATCCATAGCTTCTGTGGTCCTGAACTTCCCACCAGCATCACAGAGAAAAGCCATGAGCCTGGAGCTTCTTCCTCAGTTAGTTCACCCCCTTCAGAAATGGAGAGGTGAAGACTAGGCTCTACCCACCAGGGAGAGGACCCAAGGGGACAGGGCACCAAGATCTTGGTAAGAGACCTGCATTAAACCTGTGATATTTGCTCAGGTTTCCTCCTCCTGCCTCCAAGACAGATGCCCTAAGGCAGTGGTCCCTAAACTGGGATATTCTATAGAATCACCTGGGGAGCTTGTTAAAGATGCAGATCCAAGCTCCACATCCAGTGATGCTCATTCATGAGACCTGGGGCCAGGTGATTCTCAGGCATGGTTCTCAGGGCAGACTGTGAGGCAACACTGTCCTTAGGAAGAACCTCAGGGAGATGCCCTGTGCATGGGAGCCCAGAAGGAGATGTGAGGAGACCTACATACCGGCCCTTCCTACCAGATTCATGTTTCCCCTGACAGGTCATAGCCTGGGATGTGAAGAAGCATTTTCTCTTTGAAGTTGAAATTCCTATTTGATTTGCTGCTTTTAAAATTAATTCTGCATCCATGATGGAGATAGCATATTTAAGTATATAGACATGAAAACATAGGATAAAATCAAAGTACTTAATTCTTTAATTATTCATTTTTGTTATCTTTCTGCAATTTCTCTCAGAAAAAAATTAGTTTACTAATTGTGATTTATTTTATATAGGATTTTATTCCTTTATTTTCCTAAAATAATTTATTGTAATATTTCAATTTCCACCTCTCTGCATACCAATACATAGAAAGCATACAACATCAAATCTTCAATCTCCCGAAATTTTAATTTTTAGTTGAAGTCTTGTTGAATTAACACACAGCTTCATTGTGAAACTTTATTAAAGATTATACTATGATTTGGAGTCTTGCCTTTTGTTAGTTGTCAGATTAAGGTTACTTGTATATCTCCAAAGCATCCATTTTTTGTAAGGTTTACAGTTGATTTACAATTTTGTGATAATTTCTGTCATACCACAAAGTGATTCAGTTATGCATGTACACACATACATTCTCTGAGATTCTTTTCCCACATAAATTATCACAGAATATTGGGTAGTGTTCTCTGTGCCATATAACAGGTCTCCATTGGCCAATTATCCCATACACTTCACTGTGCACATGCAAATGCCAAACCCCCAGTCCATCCTTCCCTGCCCCACCTGTCTCCTTTGGTGATCATATGTTTGTCAAAGTCACAAGTTTGCAAACAATAAATGCTGGTGAGGATGAAGAGCAAATGGAACTCTCTTACACCTTTGGTGGAAATGTAAATTGGTGAAACCACTATGGGAAACACACAGAGTTTCTTCAAAAAACTAAAACTAGAATTATAGTGTGATCCAGCAATCCCACTCCTGGGCATCTATCCAGAGAAAACATGAAATTATATAATTTGAAAAGATACATGCACCCCGATATTCACTGCAGCACTGTTTACAATAGCCAAGATATGGAAGCAACTTAAATGTCCACAATAGAGGAATGGAAAAAGAAGGTGTGGTGCAGATATACTACTTGGCCATACAAAAGCATGAAAGAATGTCTTTTGCAGCAACACGATTGAACCTAGAGATTACCTTACTAAGTGATGTTAGTCAGACAGCGAAAGACAAACGTCATATGTTAACACTTATATGTGGATTCTAAAAGAGGATACAAATTAACTTATTTGCAGAAGAGAAACAGACTCAAAGTATCCATGTGTATGGGCTCCTTTGCCTTAGTTCCCCACTGCCTATGGCTTGCTCATTTGCTGAGAACCTAACTTGAGAAGGTCTGGGAAAATACATGGAGAATGGAAATCCAGGTTGAACCCCATGACAAGAGAGACAACAAAGCCAAATTGTCCTCATTCACCTATGGGATCACCTGTGGCATTACAGCTTATGGGATGAAATAAAAGCATAATAAATGAAAGTTGCTATCATAAATTCTACATATGTATCAAATATAAAACTCTTTCAAATATTTTCATTTCCATCTTCATACCTCAAATAGCCTAGAGATTGGGGTATCATCACAGCCTTAAATGTAATTCCAGATATTTAATCTTATATTTACATATAAAATTAGGTAAACATACTGCAACTTGGGTAGGGCAAACATACACACACACAAACACACATGCTCACACATAAAGACAAGATGAAAAGAAAGGGCTAAAAACCTGAGCCTCAAAAGAAAACATAGCTAAGAAGAAAATAATAGAGGTAAAATGAGACATAGAAGTGAAATTAATCTAAATGAGGGCAGAAAAACTAGGGAAAATAAAACAACAACAAAAAATCTCCCCCAAAATCTATTTGAAATAAGTGAGTTTACCAAGGTAACAGGGAACAAAGTTAATGAACAAACCACCAAAATCAATGATAATTCTATCCCAGTGGTGAGCATTGAGAATTGTAATTTTCTAAAATTTATTTATTTTGTTTGTCTTTTTTTTTTAGGCCTGCACCCATGGCTTATGGAGATTCCCAGGCTAAGGGTCTAATCTGAGCCATAGCCACCTCCATATACCACATCCACAGCAACGACAGATCTGAGCCACGTCTGCGACCTGCACCACAGCTCATGGCAATGCTGGGTCCATAACCCACTGAGCAAGAACAGGGATTGTATCTACTTCCTCATGGATGCTAGTTGTGTTGGCTAACTGTTGAGCCACAACAGGAACTCTGAGAATTGAAATTTTTAAATACACTATTTATAACAGTATAAAAGCTAAAAGGTTCATATGGATAAATTTAATAAAATACTAGCAATAGCAGTACCTTAAAATCCTCAAAACATTGATGAAGGAAATTAGAGAACCCAGATAAATAGAAACATAGCTTGCACGTACATTGGATGAGTCAATACTATTATAGAAATAGTTCTCCCCCAAATTGATCTATAGATTCAATGCAATTAAAACCAAAATATTTGCAGACTATTTTAATAAGCTAATTATTAATTTTATATAGAAGTGAAAAAGAATCAAAATAGCCAAAACAATTTTATTTTATTTTTGT
Source organism: Phacochoerus africanus (assembly GCF_016906955.1). Taxonomy (NCBI): domain Eukaryota; kingdom Metazoa; phylum Chordata; class Mammalia; order Artiodactyla; family Suidae; genus Phacochoerus; species Phacochoerus africanus. The sequence goes on along the minus strand of NC_062545.1, from coordinate 265,796,203 downwards.
CTTTTGTCTTTTTGAGAGCCGCACCCATGGCATATGAAGGTTCCCAGGCTAGGGGTCAAATCACAGCTATAGCCAAAGACCTCTGCCACAGCTACAGAAACACCAGATCCAAGACATGTCTGTGGCCTACACTACAGCTCATGGCAAAGCCATATCCTTAACCCACTGAGTGAGGCCAGGGATCGAACCTGTGTGCTCATGGTTCCTGGTCAGATTCATTTCTGCTGTGCCATGATGGGAACTCCAGCCAAAACCACTTTAAAATGTAAAGAAAACTGCCAGACTTTACATAATGTTGAAACTTTTTATAAAGTTATCAATAAAAATAACAAAAACTGCATGAGGATATGAGTATATAGATCGATGGAACAGAATGAATAATTTCAAAATTGATCAATACATACAAGTTCAATTAATATTTTCCAAATGTTCTAAGGTGATTTAATGTGCAAAGGATACTGTTTTAGTAAACAGTGCCAGTATGATTCAATATCAATATGTCTTAATGCAACATAGACTCTTATGCTGCACCACATTAGAAATGAGCCAAATGTATAAGAACTGTAACTATAAAGCTAGTTTGGAGAGAACACTGGACAAAATCTCAGAAAATATGGGGTAGGCAAAATTTTCTTAAGTGGGACACAAAAATCATGAACTAGAAAAGAAAAAATATATATAATTTGGAGTTCACCAAAATAAAATGCATCTGTTGTGCAAAAGAAACCCTTGATAAAATCACATAGTTTCTGACTGGCAGAAACTATTTGTAAAAATTTGTTTCTGATAAAGTCTTGAATCTGGAACATATACAGAAGACAAGCAACCCAATTATTGTAAAACTATGTATAAAAGATTTGAGCAGATATTTCACCAAAGTTATATAACAAAGCAGTATGTATAAAGACACTCAACATCATTAGTGATTAGATAAATGTAAATGAAAACCACAGCAAGATACACCAGCAAACCCACCAGAATGGCTGAATTCAGATGACTGGCAATACCAGAGGCAGTGAGGATGTTATTAGAAAATGGAACTCTTATATGTGGTCAGCAGTAATGCACAATGTAGAGCCTAGATGAGAAAGTGTTTGTCAGTTTCTCATAAAGTTCAATATACACTTGACCCAGCAATTCCACTCCTAGGTATTTATGCAAAAGAAATAAAATCTTGTACACACAAAGATTTGGATGCAGAGCTATACACTTGTACATATATGTCTGACAAAGGCAATACTGCAATGCCATGAGGGAAAAGATGCCATTTTCAACAAATGGTGCTAGGGTCATTGAATATCCATATAGAAGGGAAATGAATTATAGCACACATTGTAAACAAAAATTACCTCCAGAAGGATTATGGGTCTAAATATTAAAGGCTAAAAAAACAAACACTTTTTGGAAACAACATAGGAGAATATCTTCATATATTTGGCCAAATTACAACACAAAAAAGTGCTAATCATAAAGGAATGAATCAACAAGTTGGACTACATTAAATTTATGTATTGTTCATCAAAATATATCATTTTGATAATGAAAAGGCAACTACCAGAGTAGAAGATTCTACCTATCTATCTACTTCCCTAATTTTCTAATCTCAACAAAGATATCAAATCCAGACTGTATAAAAGAATCTTCAAATCACTAAGAGAAAAGGAGAATGCAATAGAAAAGTAAGCAAATATTTAAAATTGCTACTTCACACAAGAAGATACACAAATGAACAAGAAACATAAAACAAGATGTTCAAATTCAATTCATGGAAGTTCCCAGGCTAGGGGTCAAATCAGAGCTACAGCTGCCAGCCTACACCACAGCCACAGCAATGCCAGATCCTAGCCGTCTCTGCCACCTACACTGCACATCATGGCAATGCCAGATCCTTTTACCTACTGAACAAAGCCAGAAATTGAACCTGGATCCTCACGGATACTAGTCAGGTTCTTAACCTGAGCTGCAATGGGAACTCCGAATTTCACTTTTTAATATCAAAGAAATACAAGTTAAAACCACCATGAAATACACACCCACCACCATGCTTAACAATCTGAATCTTGCTGAAGATTTGGAGCAACTAAAACCCTTCTATGGTATAAATGGGAACATACATTGGTATAAACCCCCTGGAGTTGGAATGGGTGGTATCTTTTCATGTATTCCCTGTGACCCAGCATTTTCATTCCCAGGCATGTATTCAAAAGAACTGCATTGTATGTATATCAAAAGATATTTACAAGCACGTCCACAGCAGCCCTATTCATTACAGTATCAAATTGGGAAAAAACCTCTATGTCCACATACATTATAATGGATTAACAATTGTGGTATGTTTATATAATGGAATTCTAAACTGAATGAGAATAAATAAACCAAATGAATGTTGATAAATCTCACAAACAAGATGGTGAACAAGACAAATCAGACAAAACTGATAAATCTATGTTAAATTTAAGAATTTCTGTTCCTCAAAAGACGCCACAGTTGCCCTTGATGAGGAAAATAACACATGGAAGTGTTAGAATATTGGCCAAGATACTTGGACTAGGAGACTGTCAGGTCCAAAGGAGAAACTAGGTGATGCCTGGGCCTTTCACCCAGGTTCTTCCCTCTGAGTCACATGATATAAGAGAATAAGGTGACAACAGCAAGCTCAGAGCAGGGCCTCCCGAGATGATGGAGAAGAGGAACATTCTCTGAGAGTCTGCAGGTAAACAGGACTCCCACTTGGAAACAGCAGGGCCCCCTCCTCTCTTTAGGGATTCAGAGGCAATTAGTCTCTTTTCCCTCTAATGAGGACACTGGGGCCTCCAAACCTGGAGCATATTCCCAGCATGAGGCCCCTCAGGCCCCCTCAGTTCCATTTAATGGGACTCCAGAAATCTACAGTTGCCTGAAACATGGAGGAGAGGCCATGTCTCCAGATGAGGCTGTGATGTGAATCTGCCCTTGTCCAAGGAGAAAGTGTTGAGAGGTGCACGGCTGAGTAACATCTGAGGAGGATCAGGTGGGTAAGTGCTGAATCAGATACACCACAATTCGAGTCTGGGTTTTTCTGCTTACCTGCTGCCTCCTTTGAGACAAATCACTTTGCCTCTTTACACCTCAGTTTCTTTATCTGAAAAAGAGATTGTTCATCCAATGAGATAGTGAAAACACAATGAGATAAGAAAAGCAATTTTAGCACAAAGCCTGGCAGGTTGTGAAGTCAATCCTTGTTATTCTTGCCTTTGATATTGCTGTGAACACTGAGATAATTTGTGATTTACCCGTAGCTCACAGATGGAAGAGGCAAAACTGATACCTAGGTCTGTTTTACTGCAGAATCTGTACTCTTGAGCCCTAAGTCATTCTGCCTCTTGTTGGGGTGGTGGGGCAAGAAAGACTCAAGAGAATGAAATTAAACTGGAACATCAGAGAGCAGCTATTGTGTCTCTTTCTGGAATGCTATACCTCTTGACTGTTCTAGAAATTTCTCCAAGTTTGTGCCAACACTCTCTCCACAGGTCTATCTCTGCTTCTGTTCCTATGTAGCAGAGGTTTCTGCAAGGCTGTGGGCTCTGAGTCAGCCTTTTATCCTCATGATACAGAAACTTATATCTTTAGAGATCAAAATTAATGCCTAAATTCTCTGTATCACTAACTCCCAGTTTTAAAAGCAGAACCCTCCTGACTCAGTCTGACACATCTGATTCCGTGGTTCAGTCTCCTTTGGCCAGAGGTCACTAAACTGGGATGTTATGTAGTATCACCTGGGGAGCTTGTATGGTTAAGAATTTTAAGAAAGGATTTTCTAGAGATTATGGTATTAAACTGAGTCCTGGAAAGTTGTGTACCCTCTGTACACTAGAATGGCCCACCTTTGGTATTGGATGGCCTCCAGAAGGACCTTAGATGTGTTCATGGTTTGAGCAGTATATAATGTTATAACAGGAGACCCTGGACACACAGATAAATTTCCATATATTGATAAATGGTTGGAAACTGCCCATTTGAGGTCCCCATGGGTTCAGTTCTGTGCCACAGGCCAGGGACACTGTATGGTGCTAGTGGCCAAGTCCAAGAAGAAAACCTTGTCTCAAAAAAAAGGTACTACCTAATTTCAAGGGGAAACTAAGGACGCGCCCTCTATGCCACCTCATTATGTGCTGCCAGCCCCACCTCTAGGAGCTGAAGGTCCCCAGATGCCAGATAGCCTACCACCTTATGTTTCTCCTCCTCCTCCTGCTCCTGAAGTTACCAAGGCAATATCACACCCACAGCCAGATTCACCAGAACCAATGAGCAGGTGTCTCCAGCCAGCCCAGGGAGAAGCTGATCCAGAATTGCAAATGCCCTTATGGGAGACATGGGGACCATAGCATATCACCCCTGATGGGACCATACAAAAGGGGGGATGGTTTTTTTATTACCAGCCCTTTTCCACTGCTGATCTCCTTAACTGGAAACACCATACTCCTTCATATTATGAAAAGCCTCAGGCACTGATTTATCTCTTAGAACTCATTTTCCAGACACACTGCCCCACCTGAATAGACTGACAGCAACTGCTTTTTACTCTGTTTGACAATGAAGAGTGCTGTCAAATTGTAACAGAAGCCCAGAAATGGCTTCAGGCCATTGCAGGGTGTCAAGCAGGCTTGGCAAACTGGATAAGGGAAGACTTCCCAGAAGAAAACCCTCACCAGGACTATGACACTGAAGAAGGCAAATGTAACCTAGAGAGGTACCGCCAGGCCTTCCTACAGGGGGAAAAGCTGGGACTAAAAGGCCTACTAATATAGCTAAGACCAGTGAGATACTACAAGAGCCAAATGAAAGCCCAGACAAATTCTATGAGAGACTATGTGAGGCTTTACACATCTGCACCCCTCTTGATCCAGAAGTTCCCCAAAACCACTGGATGATAAATGCTGCCTTTGTGGAACAGGCACAATCAGATATCCATAAAAACTACAGAAATTAGAAGGATTTGAAGTAAAGAATGCTACTGAACTTTTGGAAATAGCCAACAAGGTTTTTATTGACCAAGACCAGGTGGCCTGGCATGATGCAGAAAAGAGAATGAAACAAAAGGTGACAGTTCTGGTGGCTGCCCTATGAAACCCACTGCCCACAGTGGGACCACCCCATGGGGGACAAGGCCCAGGGCCAGGGAAAAGGAGTCACCTGGAACATGATCAATGATGGCCTCCCTGCCTCTGAACACTGGCAGCTACCTCCTTGTTAGTGAGAGAGGCTGACAAGTTGACTCTGGGACAAAATCTCAACATTAAAGTCCTGCACTCAGTTGCAACCCTAATGGATACTAGGGGCCACCACTGGCTCACGTATGCTCAAATGACTCAATAGCAAGGGTTTCTATGTGAAAATCCATGGGTAAACCTGGAGGTTGTACGATCTTTGAACCCAGCCACTTTTCTGCCAGATGAAGAAGAGCCCCCAGACCATAACTGCTTAGAGGTACTAGATGAGGTGTTTTCTAGCAGGCCTGACTTGACTTATAAACCACTCCAAAATCCTGACCTGGTTTTATATGCTGATGGCACCAGCTTTATGGAGGATGGAAAAAGGATGGCAGGATATGCTGCAGTATCTGACTTAGAAGTGATAGAAGCAGAGGTGCTTCCTCAAGGCTGGTCAGCACAGAGAGCAGAATTATGGGCCTTAATCAGAGCATTGGAGCTCAGCTTAGACCAGCGAGTTGATATCTATACTGACTCATGGTATGCCTTTGCAAATGTACATGTCCACAGAGCCTTATATAAAGATAGAGGACTCCTCACTGCTTAAAGAAAAAAAGATTAAAAATCAAGATGAAATCTTAAGGCTCCTAGAGGCAGTGTTCGGATATAAAGAAGTTGCATTTACCCACTGTAGAGACCACAAAAAGGGAGATGACCCAGTGACAAAAGGAAACTATAGTGCTGATGCAGCTGACAGACAGGCAGCATGGGGACAACAGCCAGGACCCAGAAGTGCCAGCTGTCCCCAAATATTCTCCAGAGGAAAAAAAATGGATAAGGGAGGAAGGAGGAACCAAAACTAAGACAGGATGGTGGGTAACACAAGACCACTGGGTTTATGTTCCAGGACAGCTGGCCTACAAACTTGTCCAACAACAACATGAGCTAACCATGAGTTTACCCACATAGGCAAAACTGCCTTATAGATCTTACTGGGACAGTACTATCTCATTGCACATCTTCCCACACTCTGCTCCTCTGTTTCCCAAAAATGCATAACCTGTTTGCAAGATAATTCTCACCAGGGGCCCAGGAGACTAGCAGGGACACAACACTGTGAACTGTCCCCATTTGAGGATATGGAAGTGGACTTTACCGAAGTCACGCCAAGCAAGGGGTACAAATACTTACAGTTTTCATCTGTACTTTTTCATGATGGGTAGAAGCCTTACCTACATGAAATGAAAAGGCAAGGGAAGTAACCAAGGCACTCCTGAGAGACATTATTCCCAGATACAGAATGCCTCTGACCACCAGGTCAGATGATGGACCGGCATTTGTGGCCAAGAAAGTACAACAGGTAGAAAAAGCCTTACAGACCTGATGGAAATTGCATTCTGCTTATTGGCCTCAAAGTTCAGGGAAAGTACAAAATATGAACTGGACCCTTAAACAGACACTGGCAATGTTAGGAAAATGGCATGCCCTGGGTAGACATGTTGCTGGTGGCCCTCCTAAAAGTGAGATGCTCACCCCGAGCAGGAATAGGGTTCTCACCATTTGAAATCTTATATGGGAGGCTGCCTCCACTGATCAATTTAAGAGAAAACACCAGGGAGTTGGGAGACTTGGAATTACATAAACAGTTATGAGGACTGTGGCTCACTATCTCCCAGATACATAGATGGGTCACAGATAGAATACCTGTGTCCTTAGGCATAACGTTTCACCCCCACAAGCTGGGGGACCACGTGTGGATAAAGGACTGGAAAAAGGAGCCTTTGAGACAGGTATTGAAGGGTCCCTACACTGTAATTCTAACCACCCCCACTGCTCTCAAAGTAACAGGAATAGATGTTTGGATCCATCATTCCAGAGTTAAACAGGCTGGCCCAGCTGATGACCATGGAGATTGGGAGACTGCCTTCAATCCAGAGAGACCTCTATGCCTGACAATACAGAGGAGGAGACAATTATCTCAAAGCCCTGCTCTGACCACACAAGAAGCTGGTCAGTCAACTATTGGCCGAAGCTTGAGGAATTGGCTGCCTGGTAAAATAAACTGCCTTATCTTCCACAAGAGACTTTCTTACTGTTATATACTGTTATGTTATATTCAATATGTATGTTTGATGCCTGTTGCTGTTAATATTGTCCCCCTTGGCTCCGCCAGGATCTATTTCCTCATGTGACCCACACATTCAAGTGATCTGATCAGATCAAGTGGTTACATGGACTTTGCTTTACTCCACTCATTTCACCTGTTTGGGAGAAATTCAAGGAAGTTGCATTCATAACAGGACCACTTATTGTATCTGTCAGCAGAGGGACCAATATTATTCCCTTGATACACAATACTCACCAACTGAGGAATTGTTAGAGGTCTGGTGCCCTCATAAATCAGAGTAACTAATTAATCAGACCCAAATTACCAACCCCAAGTTGCCAGTATCAGTACTTTTTGAAGCCTGTGAAGCTACAAATGGGCCATGGAACACTACTATACCATGTGGAAGCCGATCATGGGAAAGAGAATATAGGATTAAGGGTAAATATATATGCTGGGGGACCACCTGGAGTGGTTGTCAGGAATACACTACTGGAGCTGCATATCCTGGGCAACGTGGGATAAGGGAGAAAGAAGAGCTGTCCTTAAAAATGGTACAGCCCCTCGAGACTATCAGACTAAAACCTGTAACCCAGTTAATTTCACTATTTTCAATTCCAGTGAGCCCAAATGGAAGGAGGGTTTCAAAATAAGCATTAACATTAATGGAAGAGGCCTTGACCCTGGAGCTCTGCTACCTTTCCAGAGAGTCATGCTTGCACTCCAAGCTGCCTCTCACAGGGTCTTTCATTCCTTTTATGAAGAGATAAAAGCACCCCACCTCCCATTCTGGCCACAACTAAAAACTTGTTCTTATCCCCAGCAGAAATTGTTGCACAAACTCTCAAGGTCTCCTCTTGTTATTTATGTGGGGGAACAAACACTGGCCTTGGCAAGCCAGGGAAATGAACCCATCAAAGCTTCATAATGAGACTGCATACCCCCAACTCACCAGTGGGGGATGGCTCCTCAGAACTGCTATTATAGGGAGAAACTGTCTTGTGAGGCAGGGAGGATGGTTCAATGTTTCAGCTGGAAGCATAACATGTCTAGGTGCCTAAGGTTTTATAATCTGACTGCCCAAAAGACTCAATAGTGGTCATGCTCCAACCTCTCAGAGCCCAAGCCTAATCCCCTGTCTTACTTTTCCCATTTCCTACAGGCATGGAAATATATTAGTACTAATATCCAATGGAAGGCACCAAAGGGATGATATTGCATTTGTGGGGAAATGGCATATTCCATACTCCTACCCCCCAATTGGGCCAGGACATGTGTACTGGGAACAATAAGACCTTCCTTCTTCCCACTCCCACTGTCACTAGGGTAGCAACTGGGAGTTCCTATATGTAGGGCACAGGGTACCCAGAGAGACTGAAGGTCTCTCCAAATTGGAGACTGGAAAGATGGTGAATGGCCCCCAGAATGAATAAGTCAATATTATGGGCCTGCCACCTGGGCATAAGATGGATCTTGGGGATATCAAGATTTTATTAAAGATTATACCATGCCTTGAAATATCTTTTGTCAGTTCTCTAATAAGGTTATTAGAACATTTCCAGAGCATCCATTCTAACAGGCTCCATGTTTAGTTCCCTGGTGCCTGGCGCTTGTTCCTTTGAAAACAGAAGAGCTTAACTTTAAAAAGTTCCAGGAAAGTACATGGGGAATAGAAGTCTATGTTGAAACCTTTGAAAAGAGAGGCAACAAGCCAGATTGTTCTCATTTACCTATGTGATCAACTAAGTTAGAGCTTATGGAATGAAATATATGCAGACTAAAGGAAGTTGCTGTCATAATATTCTACACCATGTATCAAATAGCAAACTCCTTCAAAATATTTTGATTTCCATCTTCACATCCCAAGTAGACTAGAGTTGGGGACATCATTACAGCCTTAAATGTCACTTCAGATGCTGGTCACAAAAGAATTAGTCTCATATTTACATACAAAATTAGATAAACATATTGTATTTTGTATAGAGCAGATACACATATGCAAAGATAAGAGAAAAAGACTGTATTAAAGTAGCCTCAATGCCCATAATAACAATAATATGGTTTGTATTCAAGACACATGGTATATTATGGGCTGTGTCAAGAAACATGGCAAGTTAAATGAGGACTTTTAGAAATGAATATCATAAGAGAAGAGAAGTTTTTCAATGTCCTATCAGGAACTCAAATGTTCTTTTGTAGGTAAAGTGCCTCTGAAATCACCTATCACTTTATAACAAATGTACTTTTTTTGTTTTTTACCAAGTATTTGCATATCTTATCTACTTTATTTCTAAAATTTTATTATAGTATAGTTGACTAAGTTGCATTAGTTTCAGTGTATAGAAAGGTAAATCAATTATACAAATACATATAACCATTCAATAAATGTACTTTTTAGACAGTATCTATGAAAAAAATTGTTAGTTTAAAAATATTCAAATACGTTTTTGAGTGACATTAGCAATGTTATGTCACACTGAAATTCCACCTGGCTTAATGTAAACAAGAAGCTATCAATGGACATAAGACATAATTTTTTCAAAGCTTTGGGGTTTTTTCCATTGAACACATCATTTGGTTTGATGAAATGAAGCATGATATGTAGTATCTGATATATCTATATAATATAAAAAAGAGAAAAGAAAATTTGATATTTTAGGAAATATGCTCTTATATTAGAGATTGCTAAAAGGAACTTCCTATATCCAGAATTAGTCTGAAAATATCAACATGAACTTTGGATTCTCTATTATCAAAATAATTTTAGCATTCTCTTGTTCCATTCTGCTCAACACCATAATTCATAGAAGGTGTTTATAAATGTCCCTCCCACAGCTTCCATGCTATACATATTCTTTCCAGTGCTCTTCAAATAATAATTCACATGCCTAAGGCATCAGCAATATGTGGGAGCTTGTTAGAAATGCAAATTGTTGAGCTCCAAAAAAACCAATGGAATTGGAATTCATGGAGGTAGATTCCAGGGTTCTCTGTTTTAACAAAATATCACAGAATTCATTTGCAAGTTAAAGTTTGAGAAGCCCTTCATTATTCATTTTCTTCAATTGGGAAGCAAGAAGTTCATGAAGAACAGTCAGTGCTGAATATGCAGTGGCATTTGCTGGAAAGAAATGACTTTTTAGATACTACACACTATAATTTTGTTTTATGTACAAAGGATGCCAGCATGAAATATGCTTTCATACTGATGATGATTGGGGACTAAGCAATGTCAACCACACAGTGATGGCAAAGGGGAAATCCCCAATGAGCCTTGATCTTCTACAGGGCCCTCCATCTTTAGAGTTGTTTTTGCAACATCATATACCATGGGCAGAGAGTAATAAGGTTCCTCTTGGAGTTCCTGTTTGTGGCTCAGTGAAAACAAACCCAATGATCATCCATGAGGATACAGGTTTGATCTGTGACCCTGCTCTGAGGGTTAAGGATGTGGTGATTCTGTGGCTGTGGTGTAGGCTGGCAGCTGCAGCTTCTATTCAACCCCTAGCCTGGGAACTTCCATATGCTACAGGTGTAGCCCTAAAAAGCTAAAAAAATATCTTATTTAAGTGACAACTTAATAAGACCCATAAGCATGAGAAGAAGACCCTGTATTGTCTGCATAAAAGTGTAGTATAACAGTATAGCTAATTCTTTAGATTCTGGGGTATGTTAAATCCTGAGATATAGGCCCAGAATATTTCACTTTCCAAATGTCTCCTCAAATAAAGAATAACCAACTGTACATTATTGTATTATGTATGTCACCAAGGTGCAAAACTAACTAATAAAATTAATTCAGCATTTGATAATCAAAAGTTATTTATGAAAGAGAACATTGTTAATAAAGGAGTGAAATTCTGATGAAAAAAATTGCCAAGTATATTCAGCATGCCATCATTTGTCTTAGGGCTTGGAGACACAAAAGTTTTGAGATATATTCAAATGGAAACTCAAATATATGAGATGAACCCAAATGAGGTCCTGATTTAAGTACAAGTTGGATGTCATGGTGAGAAAAAAAAAATGTTGCTCTACTGAAGAGTTTCTCAAAGTCACCTTTTATGTCCCTATTCCTAAGGCTGTAGATAAAGGAGTTCAACTTGGGTGTGACCACTGTCTACATGAGAACCAAAATGTTGTCCTTGTCAATGAAACTGCTTAATGTTGGGAAGAGGTACTACCCAAACATTGGCCCACAAAACAGAGACACCACAGAGAGATGGGAGCCACATGTGTACAAGGCTTTACAGATATCCATGGTTGAAGGGATCCACAGGATTGTAGCAACAATGTACCCATAAGATACAAGGATACATATGAAGACAGAGTAATAACCACCACCCCTGCAGTGAACATGACCAGCTCATTGAGGACAATGTTTGAAAAGGATACAGGATAATTTAAGTAGGGCAACAAGGTCACAGAAGAAATTATGGATGATGTTGTCAGCACAAAAGGACAACTGGATCAGGAGAAGGGTGAAGGGAAGGGAGCCATCCCCAGACAGGAAACAGGACACAGCCACAGGCACACAGCTCCTCCTTCATGAGGTGTTATAGTGAAGGGGGAGAAATATGGCAACATAGCAGTCATATGCCATTGATATAATAAATAAGCTCTCCAGGTCCATAAACAAAAGGAAAAAAATAATTCTGTGTTACACTTTCTGCATAGGGGACATATTGATCCTGAGGCTGCATGTTCATCAGCATCTTAGGGACAGTGATAGATGAAAGAGAGGTATCTGTGAGGACCCAGTGGCTGAGGAAGTAATACACTGGGGTTTGGAGGAGAGGGCCCATCCTGATGATCAGGATGATGAGCAGGTTCCCCAGCACCATGGTCGGGTACATGCCCAGGAAAAGGGCAAAGAACACACCGTGATCCTCTGGCCAGATGGGGAGACCCAAGAGGAGGAACTCAGTCATGCTACTCTGGTTGTCCCAACTCATGATGCTTTTCTCTGCTCAGTTGAAGAATTCTTGAGAATATTAAGGTCTGAATTGATTCAGTGAGATGAAAAATATATATGTTTTATTTTGGAAAGTGGGAAAATTAACCTGTTTCTCATATATTCCTCTTAGAGTAACACATAAGGGAATTAGAAAAAAATATCAATGAGGAAAGATTAATAACAGACAAAAAAGGACTACTTGATGGGAATACAATCATACTAGGAGAATATAACACCCCAGTTACACCAAAGGCCAGAGTATCTAGAAAAAAATCACTAAGGCAAAAAAAAAGATCCTAAAGGACACAATAGAAAATTAAGATTTAATTGAAATTTTCAGGATTTTACATCCAAAAAAAATCAGAATATACATTCTTCTTAAGTGAACATAGAACATTCTCAGGAATTGATCATCTCCCTGAGCACAAAGCTAACCTCAAAAAAAATTTAAGTGTATAGGAATTATTTAAAGTATCTCCTCTGACCACAATGTCATGAAACTAGAAATCAACCACAGGAAAAGAAATGAGAAAAAGCCTACTACATGGAGAATAAAAAACATGCTACTAAAAAAACAATGGGTCATTGAGGATATCAAGAAGGAAGCTAAAAAATACCTCAACACAAGTGATAATGAAGATATGACCACAGCAAATCTATGGAATGCCACAAAAGCAGTGCTCAGAGGGAAATTTATAGCAATACAGGCTTTCCTCAAAAAAGAAAGATGTCGATTTGACAACTTAACCCACCACCTAAATGAATTAGAAAAAATAAAACAAAATCTAAAGTATCAGAAGGAGGGAAATCATAAAAAATCCCTGAGTAACTAAATAAAATACAGATTAAAAAAAACAATAGAAAAAAGTATTAAACATCCCTAACACCATAAACAAAAATATACTCAAAATGGGTTAAAGAGCTAGATATAAGACAAGACACTATAAAACTCTTAGAGGAAAACATAGGCCCAAATACTCTCTGACATAAATGACAGCAACATCTTCTCAGATCCACCTCTTAGAGTCATGATGGTAAAAACAAAAATAAACAAATGGGACTATATTAAACAAAAAATTTCTACACAGCAAAGGAAACCCTAGACAAAACAAAAAGACACCCCACAGAATGGGAGAACATATTGGTAAATGAATCAACTGACAAGAGATTTATCTCCAAAATTTATAAGCACCACCTACTGCTCAATACCAAACAAACAACCACACCAAAAAATGAGCAGAAGTTCTAAACAGGCAATTCTCCAAAAAAGACATACAGATGGCCAAAAAACACATGAAAAGATGTTCAACATTACTCATTATTAAAGAAATGCAAATCAAAACCACTATGAGGTACCACCTTACACCAGCCAGATGGCCATCATCAAAATGTCTACAAACAATGAGTGCTGGAAAGGGTGTGGAGAAAAAGGAACCCTATTACACTCTTGGTGGGATTGTAAATTGGTGCAACCCCTGTAGAAAACAGTATGGAGATTCCCTAGAAAACTAAAATTGGAACTACCATTTGATCCAGGAATCCCACTCCTGGGCATCTATCCAGAGAAAACCATGATTCAAAAATACACAAGTACTCCACTCTTCACTGCAGAACTATATCCACCAGCCAAGACATGAAAACAACCAAAATGTCCATCAATAGATGAGTGGTTAAAGAAGATGTGGTATATGTACACAATGGAATATTACTCAGCCTATTACAAGGAATGAAATACCAGCATTTTTACCAACATGGATGGAGCTAGATTTTGTCATGCTAAGTGAAGTCAGTCAGACAATGAGACACCAACATCAAATGCTATCACTCACATGTGGAATCTGACAAAATGACACAATGAACTTCTTTGTAGAGCAGGTACTGACTCACAGACTTAGCAAAACATATGGTTTCCAAAGGAGAGAGTTTGGGGGGGTATGCTTGGGGTGTGGCATGGAAATCTGATAAAGTTGGATTGTGATGATCATTTCACAATTAAAAATGTAATAAATTCATTAAGTAATAAAAATTAAAAAATAGGTTAAACGAAGAGCTGGTGCTTTGAAAAGGTAAACAAAATTGACAAACCTCTGGATAGACTCACCAAGAAGAGGAGAGAAAAAACCCAAATAAACAAAATAAGAAATGAAAAGGGATAAGTCACACCTGATACTAAAGAAATCCAAAAAACCATGCGAGAATACCATGAACAATTGTATGCCAACAAATTGGAAAACCTAGAAGAAATGTACAACTTACTAGAGACTAACAGTGTGACAAAACTGAGTCAAGATGATATTGATCAACTTAACAGACTGATCACTAGAAAGGAAATTTAATATGTCATGAAAACACTCCCTACAAATAAAAGTCCAGGACCAGATGGCTTCACAGGTGAAATGTACCAAATGTACAAAGAGGAACTGATGCCCATTCTCCTTAAACATTTTCAAAAAGTTGAAGAAGTAGGAACACTCCCAATGACATTCTATAATGCCACCATCACCCTAATTCCAAAAACAGTCAAAGATACCACCAAAAAAGGAAAACTATAGGCCAATACCTTTAATGAATACAGATGCAAAAATTCTTAACAAAATTTTAGCCAACTGAATCCAACAACACATCAAAAAGATCATACACCATGACCAGGTGGGATTCATCCCAGGTGCACAAGGATGATTCAACATGCACAAATTAATGAATGTCATACACCACATTAACAAAAGTCAAAAACCACATGATCATCTCAATATATGCAGAAAAAGCATTTGGCAAAGTCCAACATCCATTCATGATCAAAACTCTTACCAATGTTGGTATAGAAGCAAAAAACTGTAACATAATAAAAGCCATTATGATAATATTCAAAGCTTTCCCACTAAAACCTGGAACAAGACAAGGATACCAACTCTCATCACTGTTATTCAACATAGTACTGGAAGTCCTAGCCACAACAATTATACAAATAATATAAATAAAAGACATCCAAATAGTAAGCAAAGAGGTAAAACTATCACTGTATGCAGATGACGACATTCTTCATAGAAAACCCTAGGGACTCAACCCAAAAACTACTTGAACTTATCAACAAATTAATCAAAGTAGCAGGGTACAAAATTAAAATTCAGAATCAGTCACCTTTCTGTATACTAACAATGGACTACTATAAAAAATACAATACTTTTTAATACTTCACCCAAAAAATTCAAATACCTGGGACAACATTTGACCAAGGAGGTTAAACACTTGTATGCTGAGAACTATAAAATATTAATCAAGGAAATTAAAAAGAAGATGTAAATAAATGGAAAGATATTCCATGCTCCTGGATATGAAAATTAATATTTTTAAGATGGCCACGCTATCTAAATCAATCTACAGATTCAATGCAATCTCTGTGAAATTACCCAGGACACTTTTCAGAGAACTAGAAGAAACAATCCAAACATTTAGATGGAACCACAAAAGACCCAGAATCGCCAAAGCAATCCTGAGGAACAAAAACCAAGCAGGAGGCATCTCTCTCCTAGACATCACACAATATTACAAAGCCACAGTCATCAAGACAATGTGGTACTTGTACCAAAACAGACAGAGAGACCAATGGAACAGAATAGAGAGCCCAGAAATAAACCCAGACACCTATGGTCAATTAATCTTTGACAAAGGAGGCAAGAACATAAAATGGGTAAAAGACAGTCTTTTGAGCAAGCATTGCTTGGAAAACTGGACAGCTGTATGCAAATCAATGAAACTGGAACACACACTCACACCATGCACAAAATTAAACTCAAAATGGTTGAAAGACTTACACGTAAGACAAGGCACCTTCAAACACCTGGAAGAAAAATATGGGCAAAACATTCTCTGACATCAAAATTAAAAATATTTTCTCCAATCAGTCTCCCAAGGAAACAGAAATAAAAACAAAATAAACCAATGGGTCCTAATCAAAATGCCAATCTTTTGCACAGCAAATGAAACCCTAAAGAAAACAAAAAGACAACTTACAAAATGGGAGAAATAGTTTCAAATAATGCAACTGAAAAGGGCTTAAACTTTAAAATATACAAACAACATATACTACTCAACAACAAAAGAGTCAAAAACCCAATTGAAAAATGGGCAAAAGAGATGAATAGGCATTTCTCCAAGGAATATATACAGATAGCTAACAAGCACATGAAACAAAGCTCAACATCACTGATTATTAGAGAAATGCAAATTAAAACTACTATGATGTACCACCTCACACCAGTCAGAATGGCTGTCATCAATAAGTCTTCAAATAACAAGTGCTGGAGGGGGTGTGGAGAAAAGGGTCCCCTCCTGAACTGTTGGTGGGAGTGGAAGCTGGTACGACCGCTATGGAGAACATAGAATTACCATATGATCCTGCAATCCCACTCTTGGGCATATATCCAGACAAAACTTTCCTTAAAAATGACATATGCACCCACATGTTCATTGCAGCACTATTCACAATAGCCAAGACAGGGAATCAACCCAAATGTCCATTGCCAGATGATTGAATTAGGAAAATGTAGTACATATACACAGTGGAATACCATTCAGCCTTAAAAAAGAATGACATAATGCCATTTGCAGCAACATGGATGGAACTGGAGACTCTCATCCTGAGTGAAGTATGTCAGAAAAGACAGACAAATACCATAGGCTATCACTTATATCTGTGATCTAATATATGGCACAAATGAACCTTTTCACAGAAAATAAAATCATGGACTTGGAGAATAGACTTGTGATTGTCAAGGGGGAGGGAGTGGAGAATTTGGGGCCTTGGGGTTAATAGGTGCATATTATTGCCCTTGGAATGGATTGGCAATGAGATCCTGCTGTGTAGCACTGGGAACTATGTCTAGTCACTTATGATGGAGCATGATAATGTTAGAAAAACAATGTATACATGTATTTGTATCTGGGTCACTATGCTGTACAGTAGAAAAAAATAATATACTGGTGAAATAAAAAAAAATGTGGGTCTCTATATGCCTGATACTAACAGATAAAAATCCAGGGATAAATCAGACAAAGACCTTGATTTCTTCTCTCTTTGCACATGTATTTAGATAGGTTGAGGGCCCACAAGGCAGCAGAATACAAACAGTTTGCTAGCAGCAATAAGAATTTTCTTATTGGCTGCAAATTATTTTTAGGAGAGGGACTGTTTTCTGAGGCTCAATGAACTTCCTTTGATGGTTTCATGCCTTGGGGTTAATAGATGCAGATACTCAGGGTCTTATATGAGTGGATGGGGGTGAGAAGCAGAGCAATCAAACACAGCAATGGTGCCTATTAGGTTTGGCTTCCTTCTGCTTCTTAACATTTGTCAAACCATAGACTTCTCTTTCTAGATCATCTCTTTTCTGTGAAATTCACAAAACTATAAAATATTTTAAGTACATATGAAAGAAATGCATGTTTAGATAAATATTAGAGTTGGTAAATTTTTTAATGTATAAATTTCTCCACTTCCAACAACACAGTACTTTAACATTTTGGAGCACATCTTTCTAGGTTTTAAGAAAATAGTCTATATTTTTCAGATGGTCATAAATATGCAAATTTTCTATTATGTCTTTCAAAAATAACATCATAAGTTTTTCATAAACATTTTAATGGTGTTGTAATATTCCTGGGCTGTGTACTATAGTTGCCTTAACCCTTCCCTCACTGATGGAAACTAGGCTATATCTACTTATTCTCTTTCAAAATTATACCACAATCATGTCTTTCTAATTCTAGTACTAATTCTATTTTTAAATAGTTAATTTATGATATTCTGCCAATTTCTGCTGTATTGAAAAGTTACCCAGCCATATATATATATATATATATATATATATATATATATATATTCACATTATCCTCCATCCTGTTCCATCACAAGTGATGGGATACAGTTCCCTCTACTGTACAGCAGGATCCCATTGACCATCCCCTCTAAATTAATTCTTTTTTTTTTTATGGCTGAACCTGAGACATACGGAAATTCCTTGGCTAGGGTTTGAATTGCAGCTGCAGCTGCTGGCTCATGCCACTTCAACAGCAAGGCTGGATCCAAACTGCATCTGTGACCTTTGCCACAGCTTTTAGCAAGGTGAGATCCTTAACCCAGTGAACTGGGCCAGGGATGGGACCTACATCCACACTTTGGGGACACAACATCAGGTTCTTAACCCACTGAGCCACAACAGGAACTCCTCTCATAATTCTAATGCTAATGCTAATGCTAATGCTAATTCTAATTCTAATTCTAAAAGGAATGCTTTTATTCAGTACTGAACAAAGGGTAGAAACTGTCCTATGTTGAAGCCAAGCCACCAAATACCAAACTCCAATGGCTCATATTTTGTTACAGATTTTGGCACTTGGATCAATTTTCTTCTCTACAAATTAACTATCAGCTTGGGTACATGCAGCATCTGCATAAATGAATCACTCAACATGTGGCATATTTATCCTCTGATCTCATCTTCAATCATTCAACCTCCACTGAACTTTAGCCATCTAGTCTCATGGTTATATTAGGAAGACTGAGATTGATTACATATTAAATTTAAAGTTTCAATATGCTGTTCTCACTTTCCCTTCTACTCATTCATTACACAGAATCTTTGGCCTCATAACTTGATCCAGTCCATTTCTGCCCAAATTAGTTTTCCTCTCCACTACAGATCTCATGGTTTTGCACTCTGTTACCTATTGCCAAAGACTTTGCTCCAATGACCTTCCACCCCACCCATCTAGCAAAGCTTCCATGTTGGATCAATCCAACTCTTCACCTTCTACACTTCCTTGCTTTCAATTTTTTCCTCTATCTGCTCTAGTCTAGATTCTAGTCCCACCACTCACTGGCATTGCTCCTGGGTACATCACCAAAATTTTCCATATTAGCAAATTCAGTCAGCTGTTTTCATCACTTAACCTTCCTATTCCCCTATGTTCCCATGGTCCCATGTTTTTTTATTTTCCTTCCATATCTTCTCATTCTCTGATGCCATTTTTGGGTGCTCTTTCTCTGTCATTTCCTTAACTGCCAGTCTTCTCTCTGGCCTGTGTTCAGCTCTGTTCACCTCCCTTTCTCTTTGTTCTTTCCTTTCTCTTTGGTCTTTCTTTCCCTCCTTTCTTCCCCTATTTTTCTTCTCTCAACACTCATCTTCTTTTCTGAATATTTTTTATTCATCTCATTTTTTTTTTTTACAATCTCACCCTCTTCTATAATGATGGGCCATGAATATCTATCTGGATCCAAAATATATTCACCTACCTCTTGAATGTCTTCTTGTGAATGATCCATAGATATTTCTTACTCAGTTTGTTAAAATCTTCTCAAATATGTTTATCCTAGTTCCCCTATCTCAGGAAATGGCACAAGCATACACTCAGCTATTCAAGCTGTAAACTTAGCAGGTTTTTTAATGCCTTCATTTTCCAGGGTCTCATAAAAGTCATCTCACTCCCAAATTACTGAATCCTTTGAATTCTGATTCTGAAGGAAATTTAAATCCATAGAGTTCTCTCCACCTCCATTGCCTCAGACAGACTTCCATAATCTCATAAATGAGCAACTGTGACCACTTCCAAACAGGCATCCCTGCTACTGGTCTTACATCCCATCCCTCCATCCTTGCCCTGACAACATTCCTTCCACCTACTGCAAACACTTGCTCATTATCCATTCTTCACTAACAGAAATATGTTTTAAGAAGACTCTGTCAGCCTTTGGATCAAATCCTTTTAGAATTCTACTTTTCCTTTTAGAAAAGGTGAAAATTGTTGTACATGCCCTTCAAGGGCCTGTACCATTCATTCCTGCCAGTTTCTCTGGTCTCATCTTGAACCTCTAACCCTGTTGAAATGGACATTTCAGCTGTTCTAATTTCCCTGATAACTGTTTCCTGAATTTGTCACCTTTTATTTTTCCAAGTGTTTTTCTGTTCCACTGTTTTTCTCTCTTCCAAATTCTTTGACTGTAAAATGCCTACATCACCTTTTATTGTTTGGATTTTATTGGGTCTGTGCTTACTTGTGACTTCCTGAAACCTACTTTTCTTGACCTCTTAAATTTCAATTTGATACTCTCTCCTCAGTGCTCCCATACAACTCAGCACTTGCCTACATTGCATCATTTGACACATACTGTTCTGTCTATTCTGCTCACTATATTGGGAAATCTTTTAGAGAAAAAAATAGTGTTTTCAAATTTTTATTCAGAGCACTTCATAATATTCTTGACACCTGGTAGTTACAAAATATTTTTATCAATGAGGAAATAAATGAATTTTTGAAAAGAAGAATAAAATATTATTCTTTCACTTGATTCTGTGTATTTATTTCTGCCAGTCTGAATGGAG